>NW_028292291.1:0-63067 GCF_963383615.2 Lipophrys pholis
CCCAACCCCAACCCCAACCCCAACCCCAACCCCAACCCCAACCCCAACCCCAACCCCAACCCCAACCCCAACCCCAACCCCAACCCCAACCCCAACCCCAACCCCAACCCCAACCCCAACCCCAACCCCAACCCCCAACCCCAACCCCAACCCCAACCCCACCCCAACCCCAACCCCCCAACCCCAACCCCAACCCCAAACCCAACCCCAACCCCAACCCCAACCCCAACCCCAACCCCAACCCAACCCCAACCCCAACCCCAAACCCTTCCGGGAAGAAGCCTGGAGGCCATCGAATGACTAAAGAATTCCTTCATCCTTTGTTTTGCAAGGGTAAATTACTAAATAAAAATTCCAACATTAATTAAGTATGATGATTCAGAAAAAATGTTGTTTTTAGGTATAGCTAGTAAGGAGGTGAGTGGCAGATAAGGCATGAAACTAGACCAAATTCCACCATGATCAAAAAGGCCAAAAAGTTTACTCATTCATAAATTATTACATATTTCATCCCAATCATCGGAAGGCAGCTGAATTATTACATACTATGGTCATAAATTTAATGATGATTATGGATAAAATAAGAGAATAGTGATTAAACATTTTATATATCTAATCACCCTTCATAGGCTTTTGTCTTAAAAAAGAGTTGGCGTTATTTGGACATGAAATTTGTAGTCCGTGCCTTATTCTCAAAGAAATGCATGGTCTTGCACCCTGTCAAGTTTCCCTTTAGGGACACTGCTCTTTAGCTTAAAATTGCTGGAGAGGCAATCGGACTGGTTAGGTCACTCGGTTGGGATATCGAACAAGGCCCTTTCTAATCCAAAAATACAGCAAAAACTTTCAAGACGAATTACAAGATGGAGACTACATCAACTTGCCTGAACACAGCTTGAGGGGTATCGTCTATGTTACAGACTGACCAGAAAATGGGGTGTTCTTAGACGTGTAAAGCACTACTGAGGATGATGCTAACGATCCCTGGCGCAACAAGTGATCAGAGATAAAGTGGCTAAAGGGTCCTTAGTGATTCTGAAAAAAACCACTTACAAGTATCTCTTCACAAAGGAAAAACTCTCTCGCATATGTGCTGCTTTCAAGGCGGACAATCTGACATCCTTTTTGTCAACTGCTTGCTCACTACTCTCCAAGTAATGAACCTGAGGAAAGCTCTAGTGAGAGCAATGAAAGGAGTAACTCCTTTTGGCTAGGCATGAAATACTCAGAGATGTCTGACACGATGACAGAGCACTCTTAGTCAGATAAGTCTTTTAGCCATATTAATGTAGTGGACCGCTCCACCATCATCATGATGATTTTCGTAAACAGGGCTAACTCTAAGCTTGTCAAGAGGCAGCTTTAAATGGCTGCGCTCCATAAGTTGAAGACTGTCAGTGCAGCACTCAACAAGATCGACCCTTCATACAGCTTATACCTATAGCTAGTCCACTGCACAGCTGAAATGTCGCGCAGTAGGATGGTAAAACTCATAACGGAGCGATAAAGACAACTAGCTGACTAGATCCAAAACTTGCGAAGGCTGCTAAGCCAGTATCCAAAAGAAATGAACTGTAAGGCGTGCCTATTATTGCTTTTGTGGGTATACTAACGTAGGTAAATCAGCCCTCATCAACAGTCTTTTCAGACAACAATCTTTGTCCTCAAAGGACAGGCTCTTTTAAACTCTGGCTACCAAGCAATTTAAGCCAGACTTACCACAGGGTTCAAGGTGATCGTTCTTGACACCATCGATTCATTTCTGACCTCCCTCAGAGCTTCTAGCTCCATTGAAACCATGATGACTTCACTGAACAATGCGAATTTACTAGTCCATGTGATCGACATCAGTTCACCATCATGGCAACATTAAAAGAGGCCACTCTGAAAGCCTTATCGAGGATGGCTACACAGATACCTATTTGGAAGTGAGAAATAAGGCGGACTTGCTGGAAAGCGGCAAACTGGAGGATGACTATGTCTCTGCTGTGACTGGACAAGGGATTGATCGATTAAAAGAGCGATTGGAGGAAGAAGCCTGCTAAAGCATTGGGATGCATTGGAGGAGATTGAAATGTCCAGCTGATAAATTTGAGATGCACCAAAGGTGGTTGTTAAACTCGTGCAACAGCATGGCAACAAAGATAGTGTTCCGTAAGAATGAAGCAAGATTCCAAGCAAGGCTGACAGACAGCTTACACAAGATGTACATATCTGCCATAAACAAGTTTGATTGACTTTCGAATACAACTTGTAAATTAAATACCAAGATCATTAGATTTGTAATACATGACTGATGCAGAAGCTGAGTTGACGATGCCATGTCTTTTTTCGAGACACTTCACGAACGCACTGTCCACTCAACTCGTAGACTCTATGCCGTCCGAAAATATCTGCAATAATTGCAGCAGCTCTTCTAATAAATTTCTGTCCGGCTCGAGGAGAAAGCCTATGAATTCAGCAAGGAGATAATGAAAGAATAGCGAGACAGCGACAACCTTCTGCTCAACTACCAAACTTTCAACAACTCCTTGCTCAAATTATCACAGGCCTTTAAATCAATCCGTTCCACCACTAGCCAGGAAGTCATTGAGCCCTTGGACATGTTCTACTAGAATTATCGTGCCACCAACCGCTAGTTCTTTGTATCAGGCAAGAGGTTACTATCCGATCTTCTCAAGCATCGTTCTATGATAAAAAACTTGTCCGACAGGTACTACAACATCTCTTTGGAGCAAGAACGCATCAAAGATAACTACTAACGCAATGATCAACAAACCAGACCCTATTATCCTTGACATCAAAAATGTCAACCTGAAGATAGTCCAACTTGAGACTGAGTCAATTGCTCTTGAGTAAGATTGCCGGACAAAAATAGAAGAAGCGAATAAGCAGTGGAAGATTTTTATCAGCGTTTCCAATGATCGTGCGAAAGATTGAGTACAATGATGGATCAAGATTTTCTTTCACTAAAACCAGTCATCATGAATTTTATGAAGGTCCTCACCGTGTTGTCTTTTAATGAAGAACATGATTTCAAAGTCAGAGAGATCGAGATTAAGCAGCAGGTTTAGCGTGAGGCTCTGATTGCCAATATAGAAGAACAAGCAGATTTGTCCTTCCTGTTAGGTAACGCGAAAGAAATTTTTGTCACCTATCGTGAACGCCTGAGAGAGAAAAACGCCTACGAGACAGAAGTTCGAAAAATTGGAAGAGGATTCCTTCCCTCTCGCTGAATAGATCGAGAATAGATAGAGCGCAAACTCCTGCGAGAGTTCGTTAGCCTACTTTTCAACAGGAGTAAAACCATTCCTAGAAAGAGAGCTGTGATAAAAAGTAACTCTAGTAGTTAGAATCATGTCGACTCTTGCTCTTGACCAGTCCCCACCACTCTGTGTTCTTCATCTACCTGCTGTTCTCCAAACTGCAGAGACAGAACAGCTATTTTATCCGAGTGTCTGACGATAAATATTATGAGTTAATTGTCAACTGAAGATGGTACTGAAAGTAGCTGAGTAGAACAGACAGATTTTACAGTTAGTGCTCTATAGGTTGTTGCAGGTGAGTATACGGTTCAGGAAGTAGGGTCAGTCAAAGGATACTATATGTTTGAAATTGGCAGAAGTGACTATTCTGAGTGATCGGATGGTATGGGCTCGCATGGCTGAACAGATACTTAGCACTGACATGCTTCGTAACATCAAGCGAATGTATTCAAGTAACGCAAAAGCCATCGAGCTACTCAAACCCAAAAAGCGATCTTCCCTGGGATAAAAACTAGGACAGGGTATAGGTATGCTCAAGAGCATGTTAAAATTATAAGAAAAGGATGATAGGACGTAGCAAGAACGAGTGCTGCCAGTAATAGAATAGATTCTCTCTTTGCTTATCAACTTGAACCTCAAGTCTGAAACCAGCATAGACATAATACTGACCTTGGCCAAGAAATACCATTTGGATGAAGAGTATACGATCAACCTCATCAAGAAGATAGAAGGCATGAAGGACCTCACTATAAGAAATGCTGCTAAACCAAGACATCGAGCTAGCTCATCTTTTGATATTATTGGCAGTAGCCCACTCATCATAAAACTTGTCATGCCTTACGTTGGGCTCAAAGAACACCCCTTTAGACTATTACTTATTTCTAGGGAGATCAACCTGCAACTGCGCCCTGAACTCTACAAGATATTGGCCTATCAGGACCGTCTGCTTTAACGCCATTAATTGAAAATGGATGCCCAAAAATTCAGAAATAAACTTATGCTAAAATTCTTATGCCCTCGCCATTCTTCAATCAGTTACTCGAAAGACCTTGAATTATCTCGGGGCAAAGATCATTCAAGCTATAAGGATGTGATCAGGTTGGATGTCAGTCGTAGTTTACACCTGCATGGAGAAAAAGTTCCCCATGACAAATTGTAAAGATTTTTACTCACCTATGCCTCATCTCATCCAGAAATATCCTACTGTCAAGGAATGAATTATCTAGCAGGCTATGCCCTATTACGTTGCTAAGGAGAAGAACAATCTGCCTACCAGATGTTCGTGGCGATAATGAGGATGCATTTCTCCCCACTATTCGATGCGGACTTTTAAGAAATGAAGGCTAAGATGTATCAGTTCGAAAGGCTACTGTCCATTTTCAACCCTTAGCTATCTGAGCATTTCAAGCGGGAGGTCATTACAACTGAGGGATTTTTGATCCACTGGCTCATCACTTTGTTCACCTCATCATTCCAATACAGCATATAGGCCAGGTTAGTTGACCTGCTGTGGGACCTGTTTGCTGTCGATGGATGGAAAGCCTTCTTCAAGTTCGTTATATGGATGTTAAGGCAGCATGACCGAATGCTACTAGACCTGTCATATGACCGCATAATGCCTCAGCTTGGAGGCATCCAGAAATCTGCTTTTTTCATAGCAAACGAAGATTTAGAGCACATAAGACAGGAGATCAACTAGATAAAACTAACGCGGAGGCTACTGTCCCAGCTGAAGCAAGAATACCATTACTTCGAAGTGAACGTGCGCAAGATCCTCGGTCGCACCTGAAACATATTATGATATCAATTTCTATGTCATGATTTGCCAAAGCTTTTTATCGAATCCCACTGTTTTAGTAGCTCTGTCACTGAACTTGACATGTCCTTGTTGTTCTAAACCAGACCCCGCAGATCCTCGATGTGGAATTCTTTCACGATCTGATCGAGATGAATATTCTCCTGCATAAAGGCCAGTCTTGCACGGACGTATTCGTATTCCTCTTGGGTCTATAAGTATAACGTTTTGAAGCGCTCTTGCTCATCAAGCAGAATATCCTGACTATTTTTGAGAGATAGGTTAGTCGTGTTCAATTAATCTTGATCGTTGATTAGAACCTCTTAACGCTTGATCAGTTCATTAACCTACAAGTTAAACTGCTGGTTTTCTTCATCACCACGATTTTTTTCACGCTACAGTTGATCCACTTCAATGTGATACTTTCGGATCACTTCTTCATTTTTCTCCAGTTTTTTTTTTTGAATCAGTCAAATCTTTCTAGCATTTGAAGAGTGCAGTCTGTCCCTTGCGGATCTCTACGCTCTCAGCCTCTCTGATTTTCAGTTCCTTGGTGATTTTTGTATTGTTTATTTTTTTGGTCTCAGCCAGCACTTCCTTGACCTTCTCCAGCTCTTCCATCAGCTAGTTCTTCTCCATTATCATATTGTCTCTTTGTTTCTCATACAGGTCTAGCACTGTCTCCAGCTATTTTGTCCGATAAGTTTGTTCGCTCAGCTCCTTCTCAGAACTCCTCACTTTCTGTATCAGTTCTAAATTTTCTGTAGACAGCGTTTGATATCGTTCGTCTTTCTCTAGTTCTTTTTTACGATCTTCTATGACTTGCTTTAGTTGATTGATCTAGTCTTTTCGCAGGTTTTCTAATTGTTTTAGAATTCCCTCTAGTCGTTGAAAATCATCAGGTCAATACGCTCGTTGATGGCTTTGTGCTCCAGAACCTTACGCATCTTGAGGATTTGAATCTCTTCTTAGTGAAATCGTTTCTTGTTGGCTTCAATATCTACCGCTATCTAATCAGCACGGCTCTTATCTGCCGAAATCTTACCAAATAGCTATCTCGAAGCTTTGTCTGCTTCAGCCTGTCGATTGCGTTCTTTCTCATCTTATTCTTCCTGAACCTTCTTAAGAAAATATTTCTTTCCACGGAGAGCCAAATTCTCATCTTCCAAGCGTAAACTAATGATATCAAGCTTATTGATCTTCTCAGTCAATCCATTCTTCATCTCCTTGAACTTTTGGTTGGAATGGAATATGTGCTAAACGGGAGGAATTGTCTCTTTAGATAGCAAACCTAGGATTCCTGTACTTTTGTGCTCATTCTGTTTCTCCTTAAGAAGTTTGGCTTAAAGGGACAGAAAGTGGATCTGTTGTAGTAGGTTCTCGATGTACTCATTTTCGAAGGAGAGATTGGGGTTGATCCCTATATCCTCCTTGGGGTCGTATTTGAGTCGAGTGATTCCATCTGATGAGCAAGGAACAGGTCTTGGCAAGGGATGAATCCTTCATACGGACCGGATTGGGCAGTTCAGTGACTGTACCGTGTTTAGGCTACCGTTTCAATCTACGCATCAACTCGATAAAAGTTGAACATAAAAGAATATGTAGGAATAGAAAGTCTAGAATCTTGGTACTCATGGAGTTCTGGATAAGTATCAGGCTGCTGGCAAAATAGCCAACTGTACTCTTTTCACCAGACGTCTTGGCCGCCGTCCTTAAGGAATGTGCAGTCGGAAAGCATGTTGTTGAAATCTGCAATTTCGGTGACAAGCTCATCATGACCGAAGTTGAAAAAACCCACAACAAGAAGCGGATCGACAAGGGTATCGCTTTTCCTACCTGCGTCTCTCCCAATAACATCTGTGGCCACCTCTCACCTCTTCCGGGAAGTGAAAAAATTACCATCAAGGAAGGAGATTTAGTCAAGGTCATGCTAGGAGTCCATATTGATGGGTTCTCTGCCGTTGCTGCACACACGATCGTGGTCAATTCAGACTCTGCCAAGGATGTATAAGGTCCTAAAGCTAATGTGATCCTGGCTTCATACAAAGCCCTTCAGGCTTCTTTGAGGCTGATGCGCCCAGGTGGTAAGAACACTCAAGTGACAGATATGATAGGCAAGATGGCTGATATCTATCATGTAAATCCTCTTGAAGGTGTGCTATCCCATGAGATAAAGAAGTATCTGATAGACAGTGGCTTTTGCATAGCTAATAAGGATGTGTTCGATCAACGTATAGATGAGAATTAGTTCCAAATGAACCAGGCTTTCGCTCTTGATGTGATTCTGTCCACAGGGGAAGGTAAGACTAAGGAATCTGAATTCCGTTGCACTGTTTACAAGCGCTGTCTGGAGCGAAGTTACACATTAAAGACAAAACCTGGTAGAGCTTTCTTCGGCTAGATGGAGGGACGTTTCCCTGCCCTTCCTTTTACCATGCGTGCCTTTGAAGATTAAATTGTAACAAACTGACTAGTCAGCAAAGATCGGTATAAAATAATGTCTAGACCACGAGCTGATAAACTCCTACCCAGTGCTTATTGAAAAGATGGGTGAATTTGTCGCCCAGTTCACTTTCACCATAGCTATCTTGAAAAGTCAGGTGATGGTTTTGTCTGGCCTTCCCCTTGACTAAACAAAGTTCAAGTCCGAGTATGAGATAAAGGACGACAAAATATTGTAACTGTTGGCTACCTCCATTGAAAAACAGAAGAAGAAATGATTGGCAAAATTATAATTTATATTAACGTCTATTGGCATGCACCCTCAAGAATCTAGACAATCTTTGACATCTAGAAACCCGCCTCCATCGCATTCGGCCTTTAAGATCGTGCCTTATGATCGGGTAGTTATGGACTATGAGTAGGAGGAGCTTGAAGAGCTTGTGCCTGTCCAGGTAAAGAAGACATTTTATGAACAGAGAAGAAAAGTTGAGAGAGTGCCAGTCTAGAGAAAGATCATCGAATATTACAAAGTATAACACAACCGTTAATACCAGCCTATGTACAAGGAGAACATTGAAAAAGTACCAGTAAAAAATATCAACTACATTCCTAAGATGATTCCGATCCAGAGAGAAATAATCCACTACCCTGGGTAATTAGACACTATCTCCTAGCCAACCACAATAAATTCAATCAGCATTCCAACCAACCCTCTTTCAACTTTAACATTTAGTGCATACAATAATGTCTGATTTCTTAATTATTTATGAAAGAAGGAAAATCTGAGCATAACAGTATTGCTCACAGTCGTTAAAGGGATCGTTCAAAATCTAGGAAGGGCATTTTCACCTCTTTGGGTCAAAAGTCCACTACCATCAGCCCTGTCCCTCAACTAAGCAATCAAAATCGACGACCTAATGCATCCAATCTAAGAGAGTCAAAAGACATCCTTAATCTTTACAAGCCTAGCCAGCACTATCAACTGCCAGATTTTGCATCTCCTCCACCTCTCGATTACCAAAACCATGAAAATGACAGTTTAAGTGAGATTTCTTTGATAGCTTTCAAGTAGATGGATGACCACCCTATATACAAAAGAGGTTATGATTTTGAAGAAATACAATCTGTCGTCATAGAAATGATCAAAGATTCTGTGAAAGGATTTTAAGAGATTTTTACAAAACAGACTAAGTAAATTGATTATTTTACAAGGAAGACTAACCAGTTACAAGAAATGCACAGCAGATCCCTATGTGATCTTGATGTAGCCATGGCGCAAGTGGAATCTCTTAAGCAAATTGTTCATAAGGACAAATAAACCATCAATAGACTGATCACAGAAAACAATGCCTTACAATGCCAATTTTTCACATCCTCATCTTCAAATACAAAAGACACATTCAAACTCCAACAACACTTATAAAACGAAATAAAAAGAATGGCTTTAAAGCTGTCTAAACTTGAGCAAGAATTAGATAACCGTTGTAAAGATAATGTTCAACATAATAAGTGCTAAGATCTAGGATTTAGAATAAGAAAGATAGAAAATAGACAGAATAATCTGTCAGAAAAGGTGACTAAACAGCATTTGATATCTGATCAATTGCATCAACTTGAATTTATTGCGAAAGGGATTGCTAACTCGATTGATCTAATCGAACCAGGTCATTCATCCAGTCAAAATGTTTTTCAGTAGCCAGTTCTTCTCCACGAATACTAAACCTTCAAAGGAGAAGATTCCATAAAAACATGCAGTTAACGAGCAAGAGATTTTATTGGTTTGTTATAGGACAGGGCTTTAAAAAAACTTGAAGTATAGATTGATAGGACAGGATACCTAAAGTATGCAAAGGATGGCATGTACATTTTTGATGGTTAAGGGTAAGCATTCAAATTCAGTGATGAGTAGTTGGATGCACTTGTCTTGCAGAAACACATTCTAATCACTGAATTTTTATGAACTGACTCATTCTATTGTTAATGAAGATCAATTTTTACCCTTTTCATTTGCTCCCAGTTATTATCTGACCTTTGTCTTTAAATAATTGCACATTTGATCGATTCCACCTAATTGCAGGCTAAGGAGAGGCTAACTATCCTTATAGCCCTCACTGAAGTATATTGTGCGATGACTTCCTACCAGTATACTTTTGCAATCTGCATTCTCCCATTCCCATAAGGTTGGATCAATTACTATGCCTGTTTCCTTATTTTTCACACATACCACCCCAGCAAACACCTACCGGACTTGCACCCCAGCCAACATAACTAAGAAAGAAGTCAAATTGACAAGTTGGGGCAAAACAGGTCCGTCACATATCAGAACCACAAACTCAAAGGTGAATGTGCACTTTAAATAGGGTTCTTTTAAAACCAGCTGTTGAAGGATCTGTTTCAAGGCTTGTTTTATTAATAGCTCTTGTTGTTGAATTGAAGGATGAGCACATTGGAGTTAAAGGGTGAAGGCTGGATGATGGCTGTACGGATTGGAGTAATTGAATAAAGTGTGACTAGAGTTAGTAGGCCCATGGAGAGAACCAATAATTTTAACATGAGATGATTCGAGCACAGCCCGGATGCGTGCAGGATCAGGCTGGATCCTATACAAATCTGGTCCCAACCCCAACCCCAACCCCAACCCAACCCCAACCCCAACCCCAACCAACCCCAACCCCAACCCCAACCCCAACCCCAACCCTTGAAACCTTATCAAATCAAAGATATGTAGCACTGTGAATAAGATTGTTAGACCAGTTATTATGTGAAATTATCGATTTAATAATTTTAATCTTTTTGTTCTTTTATTTCTAAGCTTCCGTTCTAACTTCAGAAAGAGACACCTGATGCTCTTTTCTACTATTGTATGGAATTATACCAAGTTTTTCTGAATCAAACATCCATTTCAACAAACCTTCAAATTGCCAAAGTTTGTTGAAGCTGCAGGAAAGGTAGGTATTCAAGGGTTGATGATTTAATCTATGCATTATAACTGGATACATCACAACAGCCGCAAGTAATTGAGGTCATGCTGGATCGTGGACTCATTGAGGCCGGCTTAGAGAGTTTCTCTGTATTATTTTCTGAAGCACCACTGAAGTTGATTTTTTCCAGGTGCCAATTCTTGGTACTCTACAAGCCGAGCTCTGACTATCCCTCGCGACTAAGACGGCATGATCTGCTGTAAATTCAGCCTAGGCTTTTTTATTTTTGTGACTCTATTTTTATTGAACTTTTTTGGTTTACAACGAGGACAATGGTATTGAGACTATGGAGACATGTCAATTTTGGTACCATTTTTGCTCGCACAGTCAGTGTGCAGCCACTTTCTGCAGAGATCGCATTAGATCCAGCCGTCCCCGTCGTTGAAATCAAAGGAATATATCTGCTCACAATAGAAGCAAAAGTTGCCTTCCAAGCGAGCTCCTTCACATTGTTCGCAAAATAGTATATCAGAGTCGAATTCCTTCTGGTTATGGCATTTTTGTTGGCGCAGAGATTAGGCTTAGAAGGAGTGATTGTCTAATGTGAAGCATGCTAGCTGACCTCCTCCTTATTCTCATTCAGAAGAGAGTCCTTTATATGCTCGGTAAAGCCTGTGATCATTATAATAGTTCATTTGAAATATCATTCTGCCCCTCAAATTGCCACTCATGCCTATAAATTTATTATGAATAGTATTAAAGTCATTCTTATGACCTGCTTAATAGACGATGGAATTTCCATTCGTTTTAACGCTTTCGCACCTGTCCTTGTAAACCCCTCTACTCTTCTTTGGTCCAATCTTACTTCCTCCTCTTCTCCTCCCACCCTCTCATTGAAACTTCAAGACTTGATGGTCCTTCAGGAAGAACTGTCACCCATGGCCAGATACTGTCTCCATGATAAAATGAATAAAAATGGCAGTCTTGTGTCATAGCTTCGGTAACGATAAGTTTGTTGATGTTTACCCAAAAAATTCTGATCCCATCTTCCTCCTGAAAAGTCTCAAGAGTTTTTTTACCAGACGAATAGCTCTGAAATGACAATAGAGCAAAGATACCATAATCCTTTTCCTCTTCTTGAGTTAGAGAGAGGTCTGTGTAGAATCTGAGTCTTTCTATTCTCGATGAATTTCGGAACATGTTCTTTATTTCTGAAGATGAATGAGCTTTAGTGCAAGTCAGAAGTAAATGTTTGTTCATAAATTTACCCGAGGGAGTAATTTGCTTCTCCAAATTTTTCAGCAAATTGTCGAATTTCCTTAAATCTCCTCTAATCAGATACCGGTGGTCTTTGAGGAATTAACAAGCTTACTTAGTATCTCCCATTTGATGGAGGACAGCAGCTGCGTCCTTAATAGCTGAGTCAACTTTCTGACCATTCCGTATGGCTGCCTTGAACTGAAGAAAGGCTTCAGGTAAATCCCTTAGATCATACTCATAGTACTTGGCCAAGGCATAATAGTCCTAAGGATGATAAGTCCCATTTTTACGCTACGCCATGTATAAAGTTTGAATATTATATTTTTATAAGTTTGTCCAAGACGTGTTAAATACCCTTAAAGAGGGCTGTGTCTAGGATGAGTGGGGAAAGGGATCAGACATCTAAGGAAGTTATCCCACAGGGTAAGGGTGCCACTGCGAATGGATTTTCCTCTCTCATCATCTGTTCCTCCATCTAATATAATTTTGTTGATGTTGAAATCGACAATCGATATATCAATTGAAAGGTTTTAAGGATATTAATTTTAGAAGTAATCGATCGTTCTATAGTGTTTCCCTTTACAAACTCATTAATAGAGTAATTTAAAGGCTCTTCTATCAGTGGTGTTAGAGCTACTGATTGTGTTACTTCTTAAGATAGTTGTTTGTATTTTAAGAGCATAGTGACAAAGTATATCCAATCAAGCATAAACCACAATAAGGATATTATTAAGCAAAGAAGAATAGTAAAGTTTTACTGAACAATAAAGTCCTCTCCCAACCCCAATAAAATATTTTTATGTAATTCACAATATAACTTAGAATTATGAATACAATCAAATCCTGTAAAAACAATTATTTAGCCAATATTGTTATGATAATAAAATAATATCGTGGGAATCAATTGCTCTTTGGCAATTTCAATCCATCATAGCGCTTTATATTTCGTTCCATTATATGCTCGAGTGGACCCATCATGCGCTGGAAAGTATCTCTGTCCATCTTCAACAATCTGCATTTAGTCAGACATTTTATAGTTGCCTGTCGTGGAACCTGTTTCAATAGTGCCAGTTACCCAAAATAACTCCCTGTCTCATATGTCATCTTCTTTTCAGGTTATGTAGACCCAGGAACGCTCTTATAAGCTGCCAGTGTTCCTTCTTCCACAATGTAAAACTCATTTCCGGCATCTCCCTCGTTTATAACTACTGACCCAGCTGAATAACTAGTCACAGCCATGATATCACACAGTCGCACCCTCTCATATTCCTCCATTTCCTGTAAGATATCAACATTTTCAAGAAACTTTTTATACTTATCTCTGCGCTTGATCATACAATCCCTGACAATGTTGTTAAAACTCTAGCGGTCTAATGACCACAACTTACATTAAGTGATGGCCCTAATGCAAGTCTGTCGGGGTACATTGTACAGCAAGGCAAGTTATCCGAACAGTTCTCCTGCCTTGTAGTATTTCAAATGTGAGTTTTCAGATTCCCTGGTATGTTTCTTGTAGCAATCCAGCTCACCACTCTCCACCAAGAACATCTAATGCCCATCATCATACTGGGTAATGACCAACTCATCTTACTTGACAGTTCTAAACTCAACAACATTGAGTAGAATATCAAAGTCCCGTTCGTCAAGAGTGTTGAACAAAAAGCTTTTTTTCATTATATCTGTGATGATCTTCTTTTGGTCCTCTGATTTGGGAATGATTTTAGGCACGAACTCTTTCTTATTATTAAATACTCCATAAGGCTAAGAACTGATCGAATGCCTATAACGAGAATTCTTTTTACTCAGGGATGCCTTGAACTATTAAAGTTCACACTCGTCCTATCCTTCGCTCAAAAATGAGCTATTAGAGTCTTTTTCAGCATTATCAAGCAGGATTTCGGTTTAGGAAGATAAGATTTGACTGGATTTCAAGTGTTGAAGGTATTCGATCATGAAGTTAATGACATCAGTAGGCTTGTTCTTGACAATTTGAGAAAGCATAGCCTTAACAACAGGGTCAACCTTTTTGATAAGGTATGCTTTGTTCTCCTCCGCTTTCTCCATGATGATGATATAGATAATGATAATATCTAAATAATATAGCACCATTTATTCTTTTTTGTTAATTTTTTCTATAGTCTAAATAACATATCACTTTATCTTTAGATATTGACACAATGTTTTTATTAATGTTCTACCATCCGAAGTACAATTTTAACATTGCCTTTCTAAAGATCTTTTTGTTCATGAATTAAAGAATAATTCTTTTAAAAGCTTAAGCAATCACAAAACTTAGCTAAACAATAGTACTTTGTTATACTTAAAAATAAATGTCAATAGCAACTTCTAGTTGGTAATTACAACGAATAAAGGATAAATTATTGTTTAAAATGAAGATTTACCTTCTAAAACTAAGATGAAGACTAATTTAAATAGAGCTCGGATAAATAAATTTTTGAATCCAGATATCCAATAAAAATAATGTATCAAGCCAGGTATCAGTCGTTCTACACTCCCTATTACACTCAGATACCCTACCTTGACTCAGAAATCAGAGGAATAGAAAGCATGCGTCACAATGAGTCTTAGATGCGCCACAATCGATTTGCAAGGACGGCCACTGGTCTTGCCGCCACTGCTCACAAGGCCAACATATTGGACAATCAGTTGAGTCGCTCTCGTAGAGACGATGTCTTTCAAAATCATATCTTCCATTAAAACCTAATCCAAGGCACTCTCGCCGCTCAGGTGCGAGCAACTGCACATTGGAACGACTTCAGCGCGAGACGTAATTGGGAACGTGCCCAAGACCACAATGCAGTGAACCATTTGGCCTCTCGCCTCCAAGACAATAGGAGTAGGTCTTTATAACGACTGTCACAGGTCCGAAGATGGATTTGATCTTAAAACCCATATCTTATCAGTAATAAGTAATATTTTCATGCTGACCTCATTATCTGTAAATGATTTATTTTCTTTTTCTTCTTCAGAGTTGCACAATTCATCAAAAGAACAAACAAATAAAGAAATCAATCCATGTATAATGTCATGGTTTGTAATAATCGTCTAAATTATTCTGCTTTTGTTGAAAATAATATTTGTTAATGTTGATTAGGTTCAGATTCTAATTAGTTATGGTTATATATTCTAATATCGTCAATTACCCTTCTATCTTCTTGTTGTATTTAGATATAAAAATTAAAACAGTTCTTAATCTGTACAAATCCTTCACATTGTAGAATATGTTCAGAGAAGTTATGCTCATATGTATTATTAAAACAAAGTATTTGTTTTATTATATCGATGCAGATCATGAGTGAAGTTGATGCTACACAGGAGTCTTTCTTGGGTGGGGTGTTTGATCGACAGGTTAGGATTGAGGGCTGGAAACAACACCTTATTACCCAGCAGACGGTAGTTGTCCTGGGTATTGGAGCTTTAGGATGTGGGGTCATCATTGATTTGCTTAGGTTGGGAGTAAAAAAAATTTACTTGCTGGATTATGATGTAGTCGAGTAGCACAACCTCAACCGTCAAATACTTTTTAAAAAAGATGATGTAGGACAATCCAAAGTGAAATCTGCTCTTAAAAATGCTGATTTCCATAATGTATCCAAAACCGAATTAGTGGGATTCCACGGAAATGCGCTCGAGCACTGGGAAATGATAGTATAGTGGACCGCATCATGTCAGGTTATTTTTAATCTAATCGACTATGGCGATACTTTTGACCTAGCAGTTCAGGCACTAGCACTCCGAAGGCAAATTCCTTTGCTGATGGGTGGAACTTTCTGTATGAGCAATACAGTGGACTTCTTTCTAGGCAAAGGATGCCTGTTTTGTGTTACCGATACCCATAGAGAATTGTTTTCCAAGATCAGTCCAGAAAAAATCACCGAACTTAAAGATCTTAAATTTTTAGAAAAGAATGACAATCCGGTGGGACAATCGAATGTGATGCTTTGTCAACTCTGCTGCCAGTTACTCATCAGTAGGTACGTCAATTGGTTATGTTATGGCTAGGGAGTAAGTATGCGCACTATGTTCTATGTCAATACTTTTTAATCCAACTCTTTTGAAGTTTAAAAAGCTGTCGATGCGTTTTCTGTGCTCCTGATGCAGAACTGTTCCGAATTTTGCACTTTAATGATGTCTATGATATAGAAGAGGGAAATTTTTAGCCTGTAGGAGGCTGTCATAATTTCAAGGTTGTTCTTGACAAGTATCGTACAAAGCAAACACTGACCTTGTTCTCAGGAGACGCTTTCTCTCCTTCAACGCTGGGATTCACAGAAAAGGGGCAACAAATGATATTACCTCTCAATGCCATGAAGATAGATGCTGCATGTTACGGCAACCACGATTTCGATTACCCCATTGAACACACCATAGCTCTCAAGAAGCAGACAAATTTTCCTTGGCTGTTAGCTAACTATTTTTACAAGGATACCCATGAGCTGATAGGAGAGGCTTAAGCCTACAAGATTCTCTATGTGACTGATCTAAAAATTGGGATTATTGGAATCGGGGAAGAGAGCTGGGCAGATTTACTTGAAGAAGAAGTAGCAGATATATGTTACCCAAAATCTGGTATTGATATTGCTCGGTAATGGGCTATTAAACTTCGGACAGAGGAACGCTGTGATTACATAATCGTGTTAAGCCATAGTTCAAACGCTTATGATTTGAAGATGGCCAAGCAAGTCCCTGAAATAGATCTCATACTCGGTGGACACAATCACTGTGTGCTTAGAGAGATGGTCGATGGCATCCTAGTGGTCAAAAGCGGCAGTAACTTCAAAGATTTTTCAGTGCTCAAATTTTACCATAAAGATTTTGCATGCTAGTAGGCTTTTCGTTTAAAGGGAAGATATTCAATCACTGTTGAAGGGGTAAGAGTCTGCAGGTAGAAAAATCCTGACCCTGTACTTAAGGAGCATGTCGATAAGATAGTTGCTATCAATGGAAAGATTATGGAAAGAACTTTAGCCTATACAGAAGTGGACCTGGATTGCCGGTTTATCAATGTCCGCTGTTAATAAAATTTGTTCGGCAATTTTATCTCAGACCTGTTTCTGGATTTCACTAAGGCAGATGTCGCCTTCATAAACTCAGGCTTCATTCGACATGATGCTATCATTCCTGCTGGTCCCTTTGCTGTAAAGGAGATCTTTAAAATAATCATTGACACAGTAGGTACTAAAAAACTTACATCAAAGCAGCTCTTGAAGTTGCTTGAATAAGGGTTCGAAAAGTATCCTGCCCCGTAAGGAAGATTCCCTTCTGTCGCAGGAATGAAGGTCAAATTTAACCCTGAAGCTGAACCCGGACAGAGAGTCGTTTCAATTGTAGTATGGGATTAACTATAAGAATAGTACGTACCCTTGAGCGATGATAAAGACTATGTCGTGGCAGGAAATGCATTCCCTCTAGATGGGAATGACGGATACGGATCTTTAAGAGAAATTCCCTGCAATGATTAGAATTTAGACCCGATCAGAAACATCGATCTGTTGATGTCTTTCTTCAGACAATTTAGCAAGAAATAAATCATGGAGTAGATGAAAGAGTTGTGTCTCCAACGACTTCAAAGCAAGGCGTCTACAATGCTGAATAGACAGATAAAGAAAGTGATAGAGGTGTAGAACTAGAAATTCATCGTAATTCATCCTAAAATAGAAGGGAGAATTATTAAGGGCTCATGATCATCCCACATTGCATTTTAATTATAATAATGGAAATGACCAGTGGACATAGTCTATTATGTTCAATCTGCTACCATCAATAACCTAATTAAACTTATTTAGATTGATCTTATAAACCACCAGCACCTCATTTAAAATAATATTGTTTATTCATTATATGATCGGATTACGAGCACACACTAAAAACACATTTAGGGCAATAGCCAGGATTGTCTCTCCTTTTTCCACAATCCCCAAAACCCAACAGGAAGAAACCGGGTAACAAGCTGTCGATAGATCTTTCGGACTGTCTAAGTTCCTCCAAAAAACTTACCTCTACACTGGAGGGGCAGTCGTCACTTCCTTACTGTCAGCCAATGCCATCAATATGTATTTTCCAGCTAACACTGGTCTCATTCTGGGCGGTTCGGTGGCTGGATTTCTCTCACTCGTTGCCACCATATTCATGAAACCTACCTATGTGGAAAAAAAGATCGAAGGCCAAATTTGCTTGGTCGCTGAGGATAGCTTGTTTAGGAAAGTTTGCTTCTGGGGAGGAGTTATAGGACTTGGGATGTCCCTTTCTCCGCTCATTAGAATGGCCAATTTCATAGACCCTGCAATTCTTACACGGGCTTTGATGGCTACCTCAGTCACTTTCGGAGCTGTTTCCATCATGAGCATGTGGATGCCTAAAACTTCAATGTTGCGATTCGGGGGTGTACTTACTGCAGGACTGTTTTCATTGATTGCCCTACAACTATCTGGGATTGGTGTATCATACATCTATGGACCTAACCAATTTTCTTGGATGGTGCACCAAGTCGACATGTACGGAGGAGTGGCACTATTCACAGCACTGATAGCATACGACACTCACAGAGCAGTGCAAATGTATTAGTCAGGCCAACCAGACCATATCGGAAACTCACTCCAACTCTACCTTGACTTCATCAACATCCTAACAAGGTTGATTCAGATCATGATGCAGATGAAGAAGGATTGAATGATTAATGATCAATCATGAATGATTAATATGAAACGATAGGGGCAAGGATCTACTGCAGTCCCTCGTAAGAGGAAGGCTCAGATTACCTCGCAAACATACCGCACCAAACCTTGTTAATATTATGTACTGGGACGATGCACAAGGGGGGGCGAGTGCACTTTTAGTCATGATGTACCTCAGGGCACCCAACAACTCTGCAAATTTTTCCTGACTGGCAACTGTCTTAAATAGGAATGTTTTTTCAGCCACTAAAAAGAGAAATACCCTTGTCGATACCTAAACACTCAAGGCCACTGCAACAACGGAACATGTGGCTTCAACCATTCTTAAGTACAATCTGAAATGATGAGTCTCTTTCTCGAGAATGAATAGGTTTTTATCCTGGGCCATGTAAAACAAAGCAATTAAGCTTACATATACTTACCCCAGGCTATCCGTGAGTTTTACTAGGCCAGAACTAAGTCTAATGAGCCCTTGTTAGAGAAGTCAAAGCAGAGCATGGAAGAGGACATTTTACCTCTGATCCGCGAATTAATTACCTAGAGTAAGAAAGTGAAGAGTTTATTCCAAGAGCTGCAACAGGGCTAGCAACGTCTACATCGAGGGTCAATTTAGGTATGCAAAAAAGTGAACCCCATGTGGAACAGACTGCAAGAATTCTATTCATTTTGATTTTATTCATTCAAATATCAGCAGCATTCTTATACCTTGTATCTAATAATATATTATGACCTCCTTCTATGAACAGGTTTACACTAGAGCAGAAATGCTTCAACTATCTCAGAGTAAGAAGCCACTCTAGCTCCTTGCTCAACTTGTCAGCCATCACAGCACTCCTAGCTAACGCACCGTCAAAAAGCAGGCCACCCTTCTCGATATCATGAGTAAAATGCTCAACTTCACTTTAGAGCAAAACTGCACTCTTGAACAGCAGAGTACTATCCTCTCACTGGCTGATACAGTGGTTCGAAAATCAATCACTGAAAAGAAGGCGCGGTACAAGTCTCAGGAATGGCTGTCTGAAAATAATCAAATGCGAGTGCCAGATAACCCTCGACAATCCCTTTCCTATTCTTAGCCAGAAGCAGGGAAGTGCTCTGTAGCAATTTTTTGACTGTCACTTTTTCAAGCTCTACATCTACTACGATATCAACCTGAGTGTGTTTCACGATTTCACACTAAAGAGTAACTACAGGCTTAACGAGCCAGAACTGGGCTGTCCAGCATTATCAGAAGGTATTCAGACGGATCCCAAATCTCAACCTAATATAGAGAGAATTTTAAGCAAGCCAACGTCCCAAAAAGAATGATTACCCATAATTAAATTGATGTCAACCAGCATGCTAAAGTAATTACTAATTTGGTTGTTGTTTAACAGATTGATTTATGCTCTCTGAGCTGTCATGTGTATGAGTCACTCAATTCTTTCATCACTTCACCCAACCTTAAAGACAGTATGCATAGTATACTGCTGGACAGCATCCCTACTGCGAAACCCTTATATCCGTATGTACTTCGAGTATGCTGGATGGCCTCTCGCGGTGAATCGAACCTTGAGGAGCGTCCTAGATCATTCACCTGCACTTTTCTTCTCACCACCTCTAGTGGATAGGTCACAATATTCACAAACGGCAAGATAACATAACTTGGGTACTGTGGGTTTTCCAAGAAAGTGATTAAACTCAAAAAGCGCAGCTGATTAGTCATTACAGATAGAAATAGCCCGCTGTATAGAGCCTTTATATTTTTCCTACGCACACTATTTGTGAGGCAGTCAAGGATGCCCTTGTAGGGTCGTGAAACTCGTGTTCCTAAGGCCATTCTTACCCGAGCTGTGTCCAAAGGGTAAGTGATGAGATTGGAGGTTAACGAGGAAAGGAAAACTGCACATTGCAGATTCAGCTGGTTCTGGGGTTCATAAATACTCCCATTCACATCCAGTTCGAAGAATTGCTTGATATTGCGGAAGAAGCAAAGCTGCACTGCCTGGAGGAGAGCTGTGTTGAACAGAGCAGCCGAGTTCCCAGCGAAGAAGGATCTGAAGCCTTAATTTTTAATGGTGGCTGGTAAACTCGTCACTCTTTGCATATTCCAGACTGTTCTGGATGAGCGGTCTGCCTCCTGTATTGAGGGCTGTCTAGGCCTGTCGGAGGATAACATACCGTTCAAGGGGGGCGAGGAGAGTGGTGGTGAGTGCTTGAAGAGGGTAGAGGTGCCCAACCCCAACCCCAACCCCAACCCCAACCCCAACCCCAACCCCAACCCCAACCCCAACCCCAACCCCAACCCCAACCCCAACCCCAACCCCGGTCTGCATTTGTTGAGAGATAAAATTACTTATACTTGGATATTATATCTGGCCTTGACTTGTAATAAAAACAATTGATCATTTCAATCATGGTTCACGGTAACCACGCTTTGATATTCTAAATGACTGGGTAGTTGACCGCATTTCTTTCTTATGAATAGGATGTCGCCCCTCTTCCTCCTACTTATCGTAATACTCCCGGAAGTTCATCATCGGCATCTGCATTTCTGCCATCTCCACCTTAGGAACTGTCTCCGGAACATGTCTCTTCTCTGACAGTTTTTATTTTTCTTGTTGCTCCATGGACGTGTCCTATTCTTTCTTTATAATCTTCTCGATATGTCCGAGGTACCCGAACCCCCCTATTTTGGATGGACTGTGCTATCTGACAGGGAACACTGACCAAGGCTTGTATTTGTGTAGATTACCTTAGTATTTGCCGAGGGTTGTTGAGCATGCTGCACATTGCCAGACTTTTGTAGAGGCGAACAATCCTTCTCTCGGCTGACTATCTTCAGGTGAATGAGAGCTCTGCCTCTTCTCCCTCTTCTCCCTCTTCGACATGGTCTTGAATTGTTCATCTATTATATCAAAGCCTTCCTTGAGCTAGTTCTTGTAGGCTACTGTGTTAAGGAAGTCCCCGAAGTAACTGTCAAGTTTGTTGACGATCTGTTTCTCAAGTTTTGAGAGATCGGAGAAGGTGGCTCGCTTCCGAATCTTGCTGGTGAACTGGCCAATTTCCCGGGTCATCTACTCCTTCAGGTTTCTGAATTTGGAGTCACCTCCAGCAGAACTGATCTCCTATATCATGTTGTTATTTTCTTCCAACTCCTGTTTCAAATTCTTTTATCTAACCTCAATCTGTGCAATCTTCAAATTATGCTCAGCCTCTTTCTACTGCATCTTAGATATCTTCTCTTTTATTAATATCAGATCGTCCCCCGTCTCATGCTCGTAGTTTCGAAACTCTTGGCCTTATACCTTAGATAACAGTTGTTGATAAACATCATCCAACTTGCCTGCCAGTTCAGCCTGATTAGCAGCGAATTTGTCAGCCATAATAAATTTCTCTGATTTGATTAGCTTGTTAACGATATCTGTGACGTCCTGGTCCTTGCTCTTGGCCAGGGCAATGTCGCATTTCTTGTCCACTTCACCTATCAGCCGGTAAACCATCACTAGAAAATCATCACTCTTCATGTAGTCAAGGGTCTAGTTCTGCTCATGGTTGATGTTCCTTTCGACAGTTAGCTCCTTCTGCAAGTTGGATATTCTCTCCCCTTGGAAATTGATCTTAGACTACAGGTCGGCAAGACGGTTCTTGTTAGATTGTGCGTTCTAACGGATGGTGCTTATGTCATTGATGGAGTGAAAGATCTACCGGAGACTCTGTGCGATAATGCCAAGGTTATGGTTATGGGACTGGTAAGAAGCAAGACCTAATCATGCAGAGTTATGGTGAGGGTCTTAGTCAACCTCATCTAATCAAGGAGAAGAATGTCAGCCCTGTGATCCTTGCTCATCAGTTATTGTTTATATGTTGTATTCTGTAATAATTGGCACTTATGATGGCACTCTCTATATCTACGACTTCGACCGGCACCACCTCCATCTCCGCAGGAAGGTGCAGTGCTCAGGCTCTATCAGGGCACTTGCCTACCATTCTCCTGTGTTATATGCAGCCGGCTATCATGGCATAATCCGGGCTATCGATCTAGCTCGCACCCTTGACCTTGGTTAAATTCAGACCTCTAAATAGTGCATTAACTCGATTACTACCTGCGGAGAACTGGTTGCAGTGGTAGGAGAAGAAGGCCTCCTGCAATTTTACAAAGGCTTAGAGTTGGTGAAAGTGATACCAAGTCACAATAAAGGCATAAATCATATATCGACACAAGGACAGTTGCTGATCACTGCAGGAAAAGATAAGAAAATCAAGTTTTGGAATGGCAACACTCTGACTCACCTGCAGACAATCAAAATATAGTTCGAGCCTCTTCAAGCCTATTTAGCCAAGGATCTCAAGCATGTTCATATCTTGTCCTCAGTAGGCTGCTATTCTTTTAACACTCAGACAGAAGAGTTACTGCTTGAAGTTCCAGGCAAGTTTCAGAGTATGTTGGAAGGTCCTATCCTGGCAGGAGTTGATGGGAACCTTACTAAAGGAGAGGCGAGCATAAAGACAGGGATTGAGGCCCGTGTTCGTGGTCTGTCAAAAACAGGTGAGTTCACAGTGGTGGGAGGATCGAACGGTAGGTTAGTGGTTTTGGGAGGATAGTAAGAACGAACGAAACTAGAGTTAGAGTAGCACATAGTATCAACAATTCTAGTACAAAATAAGGAGTTAGTATAATAGACAGTGGTAAAATAACCAGCGATATAGAAAAGAGTGCGCAAGATTAAAAAGAGAGAACGGAAGTGATATCATCATTTTGTAAGAAATGATCTATAGTTTACTTTGCATGAATCAGCTGCAAAGAGAATGTGTCCTCTTTATACTACTCTTATATCCTTCACTCAAAGTTCTCTGTTCTTCCCCATCATTTGCCTCTTGGCTTATCATCTCATGTTTCTACTTTACTCCAAGGATAACTTCCCCGAACTACAGGATCTTTAATCGACTTCTTTCCGACATCTCTTCTCCCCGCAGACTTTGTATTAGTGTCATGAGCTTCTCCTTTAGGCTAATGGACATGCTGTTGCATTGTACTCCTTTATCTTTTTGATTTATACCTGTATAGGCAACCAGTTAGGGATCGTATAGTGAGACAAGTCTGGTTTATAGCCTTAGGAGCTAGGCATGCTTATTATTGAGTTGCTTAGTATGACTGATGGTCTGTTGCTAAAGAGCCTAGTTAAGTGCTACATTGAGCTTCTTGAGCTAACAGTTCTCTTCTGAAAGCTTGATCAGTAATTAATTCATACATACAAGGGATTCTAATAAGCATTTCATCCTTTCTCCCAGTCGATTTCCTTGGTACTGGGCAGTCCTCCAATCAGAGTGGAGATCTTGTCTATAGCCATTTTTACCTCGCTGTGCACTCTGGCTTCACTCACCTCAGTTGTAGCCTACTGGCTGATCAAGTCCTGTCTAGTCTTTTTCTGAATTTTCGCTATTTCCACTTCTACTTATTCCTTCCGGAGGATGAGTTCTTGACGACAGATTTCATGTCTGCCGGACATGAGCATCTGGTTTTCTTGAGAAATAAGCAGAATTTAATCTAAGCAGTTGGATTACTCAGAGCGCACTCGCAGAGTCTGGAGCAGTTTCTTTTCACGTTGAGTTTTCTGGCCCCAATCTGATTTCAGTAAAGTTTTCGCTTCTGACAGCATCCTTTTCAGACAAGTAACCTTTTTTTCCCTCTCATTCTGACTCTTCATCTCCTTTGTGTTTTTTAACTTACTAGTAAGGTTGCTGATTTTCAACTGCAACAGCCTTTGCTATATTTAAATTTGTGCTATCACCTGAACTTGCTTCTATACTTTTTGGACCATGTTCTCTCTCCTATTCTCTAAAAACCTTATTGTCTTCAGCATGTTTTTTTACTGTCTGCAGAGTTCGGCCTCTCTCGTCCTAGGGGCAAACTTCTTGAGAGGCTTTATTGAGGATGACAGTGATACAATCTACTTCTTGAAGGCTTGTTTTGTCTGCTAGGCTTTCAGTATTTGCTACATTATGTCGCTCTTGCAGTCATACACCTTGTACCTTTACAGTTTGCCAGAAAGCCGAGCATCTTACTCTTTAAGTTGAGCTATTAACTTATCGTTGTTCCTAGCCTGCATCTCAGAGCGGTGCATTTGAAGTGAGCGTTGAAGTGTGAATTTTTCACTGGACAGGTGCTGGAAAATGAATCTGAGTTAGGTATCAGGCATGGTCTGAAGATCAGCTTTAAAGGAGCGTATGGATTTATAAACTTTCATAAAGGTTGTCACAATTATTGATGCCAAATTATTGAACTTATCCATTATGACTGAAATAGACAGGGAGGATGTCTATCGCGTCATGGATGCTCATTTCCATTAGTATGGGCTCGGCTCACAACAAATATCCAGCTACAATCGCTTCATCAACAATATTGTCCTGGTCGTCAAGTAGGTCTGGCACCTTCAAGGTTGAGCCCAGGGATCAATACCTGCCTGGCTCTGAGCGCATCCGCAGCGACTAGTTCTACTAATTCTCATTCGTGGACAAGTACTACATCTACTAGAACTTAAACCATAGGAATCGGGACCAGCTCAATTAAGTCCCCTATCCAATGCTAGCTAGACTCCGGGACCTCAACTATCAAATATTGGTAAAGCTCAAGCTGCGATGGGCCAAGTTCAAGAAAGAGGGGGATGAAATCAGAAAGATCAAGACGTTCGAAGATACGTTCATCGAATTGGGAGAGATCCCTGTCATGGTCGGATCCAACTGGTGCACTCTTAGTAGAAAGACTGAGGAAGAGAGAGTAGAGTTAGGCTAATGTCCACTGGATGTTGGCGGCTATTTCATAGTTCGTGGATCAGAGAAAGTCATAGTCGCACAGGAAAGGATGGCCTACAACTTTGTCTATACCTTCAAAAACAAGAACAACGACCGTATTCCTTGGATCTCTTAGATCAGAAGCTCTTCCAAGGGTATCTGCAGTGCTCCTTCTCTATTTCGCATTTAGATCAGGATCAACAAAAAGAAACAGTCTGTCATTCGCGCAGTGATAAAGTTCATTTCAGGTAGCATTCCCATTGCCATCCTGCTGCGTGCTCTGGGACTTGAGAATGACCGGTAGATCATCGAGTGCATCTGTTACGATATCGAGTCAACTGAAACACACGGCTATCTTTAAAGTATCCTTCCTTCACTCAATGAGGAAGACATCCTTACAAAAAAGAATGCCTTGATCTTCATCGGTGATAAAAAGACTAATGTTGAGGGGTAACGATCTTAGCGAGGATAGGATAGAAAGAGAGATGACGCAATTTCAGTCTTGAAAAGGTATCTGCTTCCCCATGTCGGTGACTAGTAGGCAGACTTCAAACATAAAGCTTACTTTATAGGGTATATGGTCCATCGGTTGCTCACCTCATATCTTGGTCGAGCAGAAGAAGACGACCGAGATCATTACGGCAAGAAGAGGCTTGACATGACCGGTTACCTACTCACCTCCCTTTTTAAAGATATATTCCGCAAGAATTTCATTGAACCAGCCAAAAAAAAAATCATCACCTGTCTCAAATCTGGTAAACCTTAAGACGAATAAAAACTCAGGCTAAAAGAATGCTTCAAATCTCAAATAATTACTAGCACCATACGTAATTCATTGGCCACTGGCAACTGGGGAAGAACTGCTACCGGGTAAATCGCTAAGACAGGGGTCTCGCAAGTGCTCAAAAGAGATACTACTTACTTCGCCACACTTTCTCATTTAAGAAGAGTGGTGGCCCCTATCAAGGCTAGTTCTAAAACGCAGAAACCGAGATTACTGCATAACACCCACTACGGCATGATCTGTCCTTCAGAAACACCAGAAGGCCAGAAAATAGGTATAGTAAAAAATCTGACTCTTATGGCTCAAGTCACTTTGGGACTGGACGAGGATTCTAACGAGCAGTTGGTGGAGAGCTACATCTCGAAGATGGACTTCTCACCATGGGATATCAACATTGACCCCAAAGAAATCCTCAAACTCACGAAGATCATGCTGAACGGGAACTGGATTGGATTCACCAACGAGCCTGATAAGGTAATTTTAGCCCTCAAGAAGTGCAGATAGCAGAGTGCTATCTGGCGGGAGGTATCTAATGTCCGCAGCATTACGAACAAGGAGATTAAAATATACACTGATTCTGGCAGAGTCATGCGCCCTCTCTTCAAGGTGGAGGCTGGTCGGATTAAACTATCCAAAGAGGATATAGTAAAAGGATTCACCTTCAACTCTTTACTAAAATAAGGGTTCATCGAATATTTAGATGTGGAGGAAGAAGAGTCTGCTTTGGTGGCTTCTGACTATAAATCACTTTGTCGCGGAGGATTGCCTTACACCCACTGCTAAATTCATCCTAGCATGATGTTCGGAGTATGTGCTACCTTCATTCCATTTAGCAACCATAATCAGGCCACAAAAAATACTCTACAAAGTGCCATGAGTAAACAGGCCATGGGACTAAATGCGAGCAATTTCCAGCTGAGGATGGACACCCTCACCCACATTCTTTTTTACCCTCAGAAGCCTCTTGTGACAACCTACCCCAGCAATTACATTTCAGTACATGAACTGCCCCTTGGAGTGAATTCAATCGCAGCGATGGCTTGCTTCACAGGCTACAACCAAGAAGACTCGATCATCATAAACAAGGGGGCCATTGACCGAGGCTTTTTTCGCTCTTACTTCTATCGTACCTACAAAGACTAGCAAAAAAGAGATGACAAATTAAATGTGGAGAACCTAATCCGCGTCCCTTGTGAGAAGGATACCAAGCGCATGGCCTTTGCAAACTATTCCTTGTTGGATAAAGATGGCATTATAAACCCGGGGACAATGATAGAAGGGGAGGACGTGATCATCGGTAAAATCACCAGACGTATAATCTGTGATACTGCCACTGATGAACTAGCTAAGGATGCTTCCTTACGGTCCAGAAGAGCCGAGAAGGGGCAAATTGATACTGTATATATTAGCGAAAATCATTAAGGAAACACTTTCGCTAAGGTAAAAATTAGGTCAGTAAGGGTACCTACTGTCGGGGATAAGTTTGCTAGCAGACATGGACAAAAAGGCACTTGTGGCATGATCTACAACCACTAAGACATGCCCTTCACCCTTGATGGGATTGTCCCCGACATGATAATTAACCCTCACTGCATCCCCTCCCGTATGACTATCGGCCACGTCATATAATGCCTGGTTGGAAAGGCGGCTGCTCTTTCAGGAAACATCTAAGTGATAACCCCCTTCGAGAATTTCAACATGGAGGACAAGGCCGAATAAATTCACAACCTTCGTTTCCAGAAATATAGTAATGAAGCGATGCTCAATCCATACAATGGGCACATGATCACCAGTCGCATTTTCGTTGGGCCTATCTACTATCAGCGACTGAGGCATTTGGTCGATGATAAGATGTACGCACGGGCAAGAGGACCTGTTGTGGCAATCACCAGACAACCTACTCATGGTAGAAGTAGAGCAGGGGGACTTAGATTCGGGTAGATGGAAAGGGACTGTATTTTGTCCCATGGGATCAGTGCATTTCTTAGGGAGCGAACGTTTGAAGTGTCAGACATTTACAGGGTGCATGTGTGTTCTCGATGCGGATTGATGGCGATTGCAGACATGTAGAACAATATTTACGAATGCAGGAACTGTGATAAACTGCACAAGCGTCGGAAGATTGTGCAGGTGATGTTGCCTTACGCAGCAAAGCAACTGATCCAAGAGCTGATGGCAATGCACATAATTCCTCGGTTGATGGTAGACTCAGCCTAAAAGAATTATATCTGACCCGCACAATATTAAAGTAGATAAATATTTTATACTCATTTGTTTCTATTGTAAGATACTTAAAGTGGGACAATCTTTTAAATTATGAGAAGCCCTCTTCGGCAGTAGCTTTCCGCTTGTGGAGCTTGATTTTATTATCTAACTCCCTTTAAAAACAAAACCTTAATTATTTTCTCCCATGTTCAATCATTTCTTTAAAGCCTCTCAACGAATATCTACCCAAAAGGAACGTCCTCTTTGCTATTTTCAGTCACGCATGAGCAGTTCCGATTATTTTTAGCCTATCTCTGTGAAACTAGCAATCCACAAAAATGTGATGTAGGCCTTACACGACAGACAATCAAGTTAATTTTTGGTTGGATAGAGCAAAGCCTGTTTCAAGGCATAATCTCAAGAGTACAAGTACTAGGTGACCTTCAAGGAGGAAGAAAATTGGATGAAAATTACAATTCCCTTTCATTAATTCCAGCTCGTGAAAGAATATCTATTAGAATATTTCATACAGTTTGACTTCAAGGGGACTTATAAAATAACAAACCATGCGATGTTCGGCATGTCACTTTTTTATGAAGCCTAGCTCAAAAAAACATTACATACTCGTCTGGTGCGCATCATCCCCAGGCGGGAAAATAAATACCTAATCTAGATTCTACGCAAGGTCAAAAGCTAATTCGTACTCAGCCCTGTCGAAATCTTCTAAAGCTAAAACTCATTTTATTTGGTCTATAAAGAGGTTAGATTCATTCCCCTCAGATACCTCATAGATGAAGTAGAGTTTTTTGACTCTACTGCCGCCATAGTTCATTTCCTGCACAACATGGGTCAGTCGCTGAACTATCTAAGCATCATTGGAATCGTGAACAAATCTATCAACCCCTCATCGGTGGTCTATCTTCCCGAGTGTAAAAAGTTTGTACTTGCAGATTTTAGCAAAAGTACTTACTTAAACACTACCATTAATATCCAAGGACCTGCAGGTTATGCTGCTCCAGAGGCCCTACACTCTCATAAGGAAGTGGGCTGTGCTGCAGATATGTTCAGCGTGGGAGTACTTTTATATGAAATTCTAACTAAAAAGCGATTATTTTAGGGCTCAACTGATTAATAAATATTTAAGGCCAATCGGACAGCAGCAGTGCGAGAGAAGCTCCTTGGAATGGAGGACAGCACATGGAGTCATACTTTGTAGTGGCTGTTACGATACCATCCAGCAAATCGAATGTCTACCTACCAGCTATCAAGAACATTCTCATAATTTGAAATAACAGTCGATACAGCCCTTCAAAGCAGCTAAGATTAAGTCACCCCCATGGCACACAAAGGTTATAGTTACTTTTGATATTAATAATACATCATCACACTTAACGATCAGCCGAGCATCCATGAAGTCGATCTGTTACGGTGGCTGTTAGAGTATCTGTAGAATGCTGTTGTATTATCTTACTAGATTTTCACGCTGTTGCAGATGGATGCCTTTTCAAGCATTCGTTTCCTGCCCAATGCCATCTGCTTTGACGGCATAAAAGAAATGCTATGGGACTCAGGCCTTTAAGCAAGGTGGTTTTCAAAGGGCCAAAATTGTTCTTAGCAACATTCACGTTGTCTGCATGCGATCTTTCTTTCGTATTCCTACTCACTCCCTCGATAGAGATACTGCACCAAATTGTCAACCTTAGTTGAACAGTCATTGTTATACTGGAACAGTTGCACAAAAGCATTCAGCTCCTTTTTGGAACAGCGGTTGTCAAAGTTCTGCAGGAAGAACTGCACCTTCGCAGCCAACTGATCTGCCCGAATGGTGGCGGTTTTTTCCGGGATGAAATACTGCTTGAATTCCTAAACTGAAGGATAAATCCTAGTGATCAACTGCTTGACTGGCCGAGATGACATGATCCTCTGCTTTAGCTAGTGATAGTCATACCTGTTCAAATATGAGCCCTGGGCCATAGGCTGGTATTCTTTGATCGAGCCAGCATCAGGCATCTTTACTTGGTAATTGGAAAGATGATCCAAAAAGGATGAGAAGTCAACGCTGTGGCCTATCCGGAATGGTTAGATGATGTGCATGAGCACCTTGCAGTCGTTTTGTAGGATGATGCTGTTTTTTTGCAGCAACTCAGTGCACTGCTTGAAGCTGATATGCTTGGTTTTGTTCTCCTCCAAGTAATCATTGAAAAAAGAGATCCTTTTCTGCAGAGTGATCAGGACGCGGTTGTACTTCCTGTTGAGCTCGGGGATTTTACCATCGATTTTAGTATCGATCACTTGAAAAGGAGTGGTCTGCACTCTTTTTTTCCTGCTCTATATCTGAATCTGGTCAATGACATTATTAGTCTTTGTCTTCTGCTGGGATGGGGGATTGACCAATCTGTTTGGAGTTTAATAGTATTGTCCTCGGATGGAGGCCAGGCCGATCCTGTGAAGCAAGTTTGATCCAGCCAATTTATTGCGCTACCTTCTAATCTCCATCCCTATTTATCAAATTCATACACTCTGATCCCCCAACTCAACTCCCAAAAGACAAGCGCCCTTCCTCAGCTCTTCAACTCGCTCGTGCTCTTGCATGGCCTCCTAGAATTTTATGTATTCACTCCAAGCACTCTCTAACCTTGGAAAGTATTCCAAGTATTTGCCATACAGCTTGCGCACCCTGTCCATGCTACCCAACTGCTCTTATAGCTCGATGTAGCCTCTGAAAAGCTTCGGTCTGGGTGCTTTTCCAATACCTACTCCCAGTACTTTGCGTGCCCTAGTCAAGTCATCTTTACGTATCAGATGGAGAGCGAACATCAACCAGAGTTGTGAGAAGCTGAATTTCTAGTGAGGGACAATTTTTACAGCCCTTTCATAAACCGCAGTGGCTCTGTCCATGTCCTTGCAGATAAGTTCTTCAAATGTGGCATAGAAATACCACATGTAAATGTATCTCCTCCAGTATCGCTTTTCCTCAATAGGTGGGAGGATGGCGATTCCTCCCTAATAGGCCTATCGAGCCTTGTCATTTCTACCGGCAGAACTTTATAGCTGGGCTAGACTGATCCATTGGTCATAGCTGTTTCCCTCTTTCTGTAGCTCGCTGTTGTAAAACTGTCTTCTTTCTTCGACTATGGCTTGACCGATATCTGCACTGGAGCCATGCTGTTTCTCAAAGTTAAGGAAAATATCATAGAGACGTCTACTACTATCCCTCGGTAGAAGCTCAACTCCATGCTTGAAGATAGCCCTTGCTCGTTCAAACTCCCTGTTGCGTATTTCAAACTAACCAAACGCAATGTAGAAATCTTCAGTGAGGGAGTCCAGTCCTAGTTCAGGGATTGTCCGTTCGAAAATACTCCTGGCTACTTTGCGATTTCTGTTTTTTATCTAGTAACGTGCAGCCTTCAGGTAACTCTGAACTGAAGGACATTATTGCATATACCTGTGCACCAAAAAGGTAGCTTTTTCTCTCTCTCCTAGCCTCTCTTCATAGCGGATGTAAGCATCCCAGCCCCTTTCTCCTGGCTGCCAAGTCATCCACCGCTCAAAAATCTGCCTGCCTTTTTCATACTCGGCTAGAGCCTCCTCCATAAATGCGTACTTGTACCAGAACTGATCCTCCCTAGGCAAGAAGTAAACTGCTCTCTCCCAGACATTGCGAGCATGTACTATGAACTTATGCTTCATCTCAAACTCTACATATTTCAGCCAGATAGACTTGTTGGTGTAGTCGATCTATAATGCACGTTCGTAGATACTTCTTGTCTTTCGGTACTCACAAATCGATTACTCCCACTTGGCGTATCGCATCCACAGCCCGATGTGATAACGCTGTCGCCGGGCTCTATCTTCAAATTCCCTGCGCTTGATCTACTTGTAGGACTCGAGTTCGTCCTCATCCATGATGCGCTGAGTAGGAGGCTTGACATCGAACTCCTCGTGGATGCGGGCATCAGTGAGAAGTTGGGCAGCAGTGATCTGGATGGCTGCAGACTCCCTGTTTTCGATAGGAGGTGGTTGGCAATGGAAAGGGACATGTAATATAATAAAATACCTTAAATAGGTGAAACAGAGGGAGAGAGCACTTGACAGCATGTGCTAGGTAAGGAGAAGCCTTAAGGATGATTCGTGTTTCAAATGAAATTATTGATTTCAAAACCACTCTGAACATTTTTCAATTTCGTTATGAACACTGGAAAGTGGAAGGCCCTCTCCTTTGACGAACTGAAGGAGTATATTAAAACCACTCCTGACTTCCCCAGAACCAACTCACTCATCGACTTGCCCGCTTATCTTCAAAAGAACCTCAAGTGGTACACTGCCATCCACGAACACCTCCAGTACTCCAAGCCTCGCCTGCTCTAACTCCACTCATACAAGGAGGAGAACATTATGCTGGAAAACAGACTCAAAGCACTGCGCAATAACCAGCCCCCCTACAACCCGAAGGTGAAAGAACTTTAAGAAGAAGTGTAGCAGCTCTAGCACTAGGTGAGAGAGAAGCAGGAGAGACGAGACTGGCAAGAGAGGATGCGGCACATGGACAACCTGTACGACGAGTATGCTCGAGCAGGCCAGTAACTGAACATAGTGCGGAAGGAGTAGCAAAGCTTAATTGACGAACTGAAGGGAGTGGTGTAGTAGCTGAACAAGCTACAAGGCAGGAACGATAACCCTCTTGAAGTGCTACAAAATTTAATCTAGTGAATAAAGTATCAAAGGAATAGTTTTACTCCATGGTCTGAGAACATCACCTCTCGATGCTTCTACTTGAATCTGCTAATGTTGTTTTTGCTGAGGCACAGGGTCTTCAGCTTGCATCCGTTCCGTACTGCTTGCTCTGCCATTCGTAACCCATTGCTTGTTAATCGGTTATAACTCAGGTTCAAATTCTCTAAGTCGGGCAGTTTCTCAAGGATCACACTCATGCACTCATCAGTCAGCGAGTTTCTTATCAACTTCAGTGAGACGATTCCCCGATCAGCTGCCAGTTTCAAAATTTATGGCAGCTTGCAGTCAGTGAGATTCATTCCAGATAGGTCCAGAACTCCTGCGTAAGCCAGCTAAATTTTATTATGTGTCTAGCTAGACAATGGTTAGTTTGTCTTTATAACTTCATCGTTTCGTTCCTTTCTGCTTACAATCTGTTTGTCTCCGATGCTTAATAAATTGAGTTTGGCAGGTTCGAGGGTGCAAAAATTATGAGAATGAATTTGGGCCCTCAGCCGATTGGCAGCTTCAAAGAGTGCCTGTGTGAGGTAGTGATGGTTGATTGCCATTTCATCTGGGTTTGCCAGCTAAGAGCCGAAATATTAGTGAGTTTTAAGAGTGAGTTCATACGAATGGAGAATGTCAGTGAGGAGTTGCTTAGTACGGTGCACAGCTGTAATGAGTTTCTAATTAGCTACTTCTGCCTGGCGATCGATAGCAAGTTAGAGGGAGGTTATATAGTGAGAGGAAGTCTGTTCCATAATAAAATAAGATTATGAAGATTATTCTTTAAAACTTTTAGCATGGTAGACGACCAAGCCCACTACGACAGTGATTTCGCCATCTTCAGTAGAAGTAGGGCACTTGTCTACTAGGACTCTGAGGATCAGTCTCTTAGCTAACTCTCTGAATTCAGCCTTATCGATTAATGCCAAGAGTCTCCTAACCATCTGATCAAACTCTCTTGTGCCAGGCCGATCGATGAATCTGCGGCTCAAATGGCCGATCGCAGCACCTATATAAACACTTCAGGTACGTGCATAGAGTTGTACAAAGAATTATCTGCCAGAGCATTAAACAAAGCCCAGCACACCTGCAAGAATAAAATTCTGTCGCAAGAGATCTTCGTCAGCAACCTTGCTGAGTTGGCCAGAGCACACACCTTTCGGGAAAGCAGGACTGAGATGGAACATAAACTCTATTTGGATATCATTCGGCATGATATTTAAAGGATCTAGCCTTAAGATCGACCCTGGTATACTTTTTTCACTGAGTGTCTTTCGAGAGACGTGTTTGACATCTCTAACCCGGCTCTCCTCAAACTGGCTGCTACGCGCGAGTCTCTTCTTGCAAACTACGCTACCCCCCTGCACTCCTCAGCTTGCGTATTAACTCTCTTCTAGGAGACTATCCACATCTGAACTAAGAGAGTCAAAGCCCAACACTTAGCTTGTTTGCTGTGCTTGTCTACATCGAAGAGAGTAAAGAAGCAGGGATCCTCTTTTGAACGATATAAATAGAAGCAGGCCTTTTTTCAGAGTCATAGTGAGGTTGGCTGAGATACTGTTCCTAGAGACTCCTCAGTGCTTCAATCGGTTCAAGACGCTTGGAGAAGTGATGGAGGTGTTTTCTGAGTGCTGTGATTCAGGACTGATCGCGGAGGAGAAAGGTTGCAAGCCAGAGACTGCTCTGCTCGAGATGAAGAGCACCTATTTATGAAGTGGATATAAAGAGTTATCTCATTTTTCCTTGATATAAGATGAGCGTATTACAAAAAGGATAAATATTTCAGATTGGCAGATCGAACTTGCCCTGCTCAGGCTTGCACACCATGTAGTAGTATATGAAGTCCACGTACAGTGCACTTTGAAACGACCCTCCTACAATGTTCGTCCATATCAATATGTCTGATGCGAAATATGAATAGATCCAGTGCACGACGTACAGTAGCCTGTACATCCCCAGCATTGTCAAGTACTGGCCTGTTAGGCAATCCACTTTCTTTGTCTTGTGGAGGACTACTAGCTGGGGAATTATCGCCATGCTCTCCAGCCAAATCGAGTACGAGCGGAACCAGCCCAGTTTGGCACTGTGAAATAAGAAGGTGAGGAAGGATGGCTACCACGTAGAGCACATAAAACGGAAAGGAATCTTCTTTAGCGTTATAGGAATTGCAGTAAGGCCTCTTGAATCGGATGTGGTAGTAGGTGGCACTCGTTAGGAACAGGAACATCACCTTCATTATCGTGAAGTATAGGTGGATGCCTGTGAAGGGGTGGTCGAACAGGAACTAGAAGTATTCTGATTACGAAGGCGGAAAGGAATAGTAGCTGTGTCTTGGCAGAGAGGCCTGACACATACATGGTGGACCTGATCAAGAACAGCAGTTGGATCATGGCTACAAGATGGAGCATATCTGCCATCAGCTGGAAAATGTCCATTCAATTTTAATTAAATCACACGTATCAGCACATTCTTCTCTTGAAACCATCAGGCAAGCAGTGAGGATAAAGCCTGGAGATTAAACTGGCAGTTGCCAAAGAAGATGTGCACAAGGAAAAGAGAAGATAAATATTTTGGATAAATCAGAGCAGAATAAGCGGTAATTGGTTAAAATAAAAGATAGGGACCAGCTTCATCGGGCTGTCCTCAATGTCTATTTGCTGTCTTTGTTAGGTCTACCTAGGGCAGATGCTCAGTAGCCTGTCAATCTGGCCTTGAAGATATACGCACTTTTACCATTTGAATTCTTGCTCGACGAACAAAGCCTTCCTCAAGTACCTTTTTATCAACTGGACTCGACCTTATTCTCGCCTGACAGGAGGGAATCCTCAGCTTCATTCAGGATGAGAGAAGCCAGTTCCTTTTAATTTAGGGACATGAATTTGCCTGCGATTAAAATGTATCTGCTTTCGGGTCAGAATTCGGATTGATTTCCTGAAGGTTGAGTAGTAGTGGTTCTTTATGGAGTTGTCCGATCGTCCCGACAACAGCTTGGCAATTTCAGACCATCTACTTCCGACGCTGTAAATAGCCTCACCAAGCACCTCGTTTTCATTTTTTGTCCATTCACTCTTGTTGACTGACGGAGAGAGATGGTTTATCCAGCGTTACCGACACTGTTTGCCTGATCGATTGGCGTGAGGGATTCTTAGGTTAAGCTACTGAGCAACAAGGTTCCAATGATGAGCAGAATAGTAGTTGACGATATAGAGTATGCACTAATCCTCCTGGTGAAGAAAGGACCTCATGGCTCCAGTAACGTCTTTTCGCCTCCAGCATGTCCATCTTATATTCTAATTGGAAAAATCCATTATTTTGTGTAATTAAATGGATGCCATTTCACAAGAAGTAATCAACCGTCTTTCTCTGAATCACAGGCTCTCCCGCCGAGGACAAGGCTCGAACTGCAGGTAGCTGCTCTCCAGGTGCTCATCCACTTCCATAAACGCTGCCTGGTTGTTGCACCGGTAGCAGTAGTTAGGAGCGGAAAATAAAGTCACTAATTGTTATGAGTGAGTGGTCTGGTAACCCTCCTGCATAAGCTGGTGTGCCCTTGTGATTAGTATCAAATCATTTGTTCGATTAAAAGAGGTAGTGATGTCTGGTCCGAAGAGGATCCCTGCTCCTCTAGGATTGGGGTTTATGCCTAAACGGTCGTCAGGATCAGACCACAGCAGATCGCTATAAAGGCCTCCGTCTGCAGGAATGTCTTGAACTCTTTCCAGCTTGCGAATCTCATCAATCGATTTGATTCCAGTCGAAAGTCCTCCATGCATCCCTAGAATCTTGTTCTCCACAAGAGCAGAGACAGGAATGAAGTCGAACAGGTCAGTGAGCATTTTCCATACGCTTTATGAACGATACTTCTTTTGACATTCCTCATAAAATCCATAGACTTGGGTGAGATGGCGGCTTTCATGATTACCCCTAGTGAGGCTGATTCTGCAGGGATAGCGCACCTTCAGGCTGAGCAACAAGCAGACAGTCTCCACACTGTAGTAACCCCTGTCAACGTAATCGCCGAGAAAGAGATAGTTGGTTGTGAGGTATTTCCCCTCCGATTTTGAACAGTTCAAGTAGGTCGTAGAGTTGTCCGTGGATGTCTCCGCAGATGGTGACAGGGGCTTTGACTATTTTAACGCTATCCTCCAGAAGAAAGGTTGTCTTTGGACTTTTCTACCAGGAACTCTACTTCTGGTTCAGAGAGATACTGAAAGCTACGCAGTTTGGAAATGAACCGGTCTATATCATGGGGCATGGATGGATTTAAAAAACCAATACTAAAATATTGACTGATTTGTTATCTTGTGGAATCGTAATAGACTATCGTAATATGAGGTGTTGATTATTCTGCTTAACATTCACTGCTCCTGACTTCTCTCTTATCTGACCGTTGATGGTAATGATAAAAGTATTCTCTGAGCCACTGATAGCAAAGGTGGATAGTTACCCTTATACAAGAGGGCTAAAGTTAATCAGCTTGATTATATTACATCCAAATGTATATTGGTGACTCTGCTCACAACAACACATTCATAGTTCTCCTCCAATCCTAGGTGGGACACCATCAACTTCACTACCATATTTATCAACTACTAATACTCACCCTAAATAACTCTTCACTCCTGTCACCTCACTGTCCAGCAACAACGAAATAATCACGAACATTCTGGGGTCGGTGAGTTCCTTCTGCTGTCGGATGATGCCACGTTGACCATTGCCACCAGTTGCTAAGTATGTCTATAGCCTTGGAGGTAGTTACTTAAGTCTGTTGAGTTATGCCCTTCTAAGTTCGGTAGAACAGAACCTAGATCAAGGAAATAGATACTGAATTCAGCCTATCACTTAACAGCGATTATTATTCTGGGCTCAATCCTAGACCTGAATGGTTTTGGACAGATGACTATCTCAAAGCTGTACCCTAATATCGCACTGCAACAAGAACAGTTGACCAAAACCTCGGTAAGGCAGTCTAGTCTGGTCTCGAAGCTCTTAAACAATAAACTCAAAGAAAGATAACTATGACAATTACCTAAGTGTGTACTGATACAACTTTAATGAAGACTGCACCACCTGCATGACTCGATTTTGGGAAACACTTTTCCTTAGTCCATCATGCCAGTAACTCATCTCACGTTGGCTGAACACCCACATCTTCAAACTCAGGTAGGATTTTCTATTTTACAATAGATTGACCAGCAGGATAAAGGTAGAGGATATGAACCCTGGAGGAGGTGCATAGGGTAATGCTGATGATGGAAGGATTTCTCTCAGTTTCTCTGATCAATTGACATCACCTATCTGAGATCCAGTGCATAAAGATCATTAACTATCAAAATGCTAGTGACCTTAGTCAAAATGCAACTGGCTGTGTTCCCATTGCTTCTTCTACTCCTCTACCACTGCAATGCTCAACTCATGCTCTGCTCCAATGCCACCATCCTCTTCCTTGCCCTACCCACCTTCGCCCCTTTGTACCCTATCCTCTAGACTCTTGAGTACTACTTCGATGATAAGAACTCGGTAGGATGGCTAGTACAGAATATCCAAATCCCATTGCTGGTAATCAGCATGGCAATCCTAACATGCTATGGTGTCAACGAATTGAAAGGAGATTTTTTGGCTGGCTTTGGAATGGTGGGTCTAACTGGTGCTGTTGTCATCTACAATGCCAAGCAGGAACAAGATGCAGTCACTGATTTGTAATCGAGAGATTTCATGTGAATGAACAAATTGGGATGGTCAATGCTGTGTGACTCTTTCATGTAAGGTATTGTAGAGACAGGCTGCTCTGAAGCTGATTCCTCGATCCTGGCTGGCACTGAGGTCATATAGAGTGGTCAGCAATTGCTGGATCTGCTCCACAGTCAGACTCTCCTCCACCATGTTCGGCCCCATTTCCAGCACCTCATTCAAAAACGAGATTGTCATTATCGAGAAGAAGTCTGATTGGTAAATCCGCATAAAGGCAGTCGAGAATCTGCGGATAGTGCTGGGAGTCAGGTGTTTGGCCGGTGGACCGTAAATGAACAGAAGCCGGAGCAGATAGATCTCGTCACCACTGTCGAGGATCAGATTGTACGCTTAGTTCATCCGACCTTCTCTACTCAGAGCCATCGCTTGTTTCCAGGTCTGGTCAACCGACCACTTTTGCTTGACGGCAGATGGTGCGAGAGGACGAGGCATGGTTTGCTGTTGCCTATCAGGTTTGAATGGCAGCTCCCTTTTTTCAGGGAGACGCATAGGCTGCACGAATGAATGGGGATCTTATATTTTGATAGGTTAAGGCTTAGTGCTTTTGAATTAAGTAGGAATACCAGTAGCATGTTACTCTTTCCTGACGTCCTAAAGAGACTGATGATCCTCTCTACTCTAGTCTCTCCTTTGCTCGGATTTCTACTTGGACAGCTGAGCGACCAGATCTTTGACCTGGCACAAGTCTTGTTTAAGTCCGTTGAGAATACTGCCGACCTCTTCCCTAACCAGTTCTTTGACATCCTTTTCTTCTCGGTAGCCTTAAGGGATGGTCAACAACTCGGGTGACAACTGACTGTCAGATTCCTGCTGCCTCCCTCTTTTGACATCAGCTGACTGCATTTCTAGGGATTAGACTATTTCTTCCTCCTCCACTTAGGGAGCGTCAGGTTGATAATCCCTAAGGTTGTCAAATCGATTGTGGGCTCTTTAAGGGGATTAGAGAGAGCGAGAGTAAGCTAGATCGGATTCAGTTTGTTTTGAGTTTTGCCTGGGCTTTTCTTCAATCTCCTGCTTTGTCGGAAACCTACCTTTCAGCTGTTATTCAGATAAAGCTTCCTTAATAGTAGGTCTCTTCAGTACTGGTGGATTACTGAACTAATCAAGAGTGCCCTCTTCTTATTTTCTATTTTATTCTTTTGGTACCTAACTTGTTCTTAGCATCTAAACTGGTGCTGCCTTTGTCTAAGGGTGCATACTTCGATGGGCCACTTTGAAAAGCTCTTCATTCAGCCCTGAATTGAATGAGGCTTGTTGATCGAGCTATTAGAGACCTAATCCCTAGACGTCTGATGAGATCATGGAAAGCTTGTTTATGCGAGGTACTCCTGCAGTTCTTTGGCTTTGAGAGGCAGCTGTCCAGTGCGGGATGTGATATCGCTTGATCTCCCTTCATCTCTTAAAGAAGGAATCCATGTTCATCTTCTGTCACTTCCTTTGCAGGATGCTTGCCTATTACTGTGCTGCTATAACCTTTGCCCTTGCCCTTTATGTCCTAGTCGATAGCTTTGCCGTTAAGTTAAGGTGCTTTTGAAGCTGGTTTGTTCATGATGTGTTTGAGTTATGCTAGGGTGTGTTGAGACTGTAGTAAGTGGTCAAGCTGCTACTGAGAAGAAATCCTCTGATTTTTCAAAAAACTGTAAAACTCCTTCTTGCGCAACAATTCTTACCGATCTGTTTCTGCCTCCTTCGATTAAGATAATAGATCTTTAAGGTCGCTATAGACCTCCTTTATATCGAGCTACTTGCTCTGTTTCTTGCCTGTGTGATCATCCTAGTCCATCTTGTCCTTGCGGATATGCCGCTTGGGTACTCTCCTTCGAGGAATCATGGCCTGGTCACCTTTCTCCTCTCCTATCCCAAACTCCTCCTACTCCAGCATCTCAAACTTGTTGTGCTTTGGATTCTGAGCCCTATCATTCTGTATCATCTCTTTAAGCTCTTTCGACTGGCTGATAAAGCTAAGGTTCTTCGCCTTTACTTCTTCACTAAATATGTCCATCACGTTCCCTCCGCCAGACCCAGTCCCTCTCTTTACAAAGTTTTTGGCCCTTGAATGAGCGCCCCATCCTTTACCCTTAACCAGGTCCTCTAAATCCTCGTGCATCACGTCCAGCTACTTGAGCCTTTGCTCACGCTCCTTCGAATTTGAGATCCGCCTTTGCTTCCTCCTTTCCTCAAGAGAAGCATTTCTCTTTTCAGCAGCCTTGTCAGCAGGTTCTTTAAACCTGGCTTGTACGAGGTCAGCTATCTCGTCTTGGCTGAAGAGAGTAGCCCATGACTTCAGAGCACTGAGAGCTGCTTTTTGCAGCTGGACAATTCGGTTGTGTGATAGTCTCTTGAGGTGCAGATAGATTTGACCAGAATCTCCTCTCAACTAAGCAGGGATTGCTTCAAGGCGAATGGAGATTCGCTAAATGAGCCCACAAGCTGCGATTCTGGCCATGTAGCCATTGAACTGCTGCAGAGCTTTCTGCTCCTCACATTTCAGTAAATTCGAGAGGGATTTCAGCAGCACTCCTAGTCTTAGTTGGTCAAGTAAACCTGCCTCCACTAGGATGGAAACAGCTTCAGTAAGCAAATAATACTAACCGCCAGTTCGAGCCAGCAGTATTGCCAGTTCGCTGCAGCAACAGGCAAGCATCCCAGACTCCTCTTTCTTTAAAAAACAAATTAGCTAGTGCAAACAAAGGGCTGCACAAGCCTGAGAAGCCTTATCCTTATTAAGGACTACCTGGCAGAGAGGTTCGAATAGTAGTTCTTTCTGTAGAGCTGTGCTTTGCATACCCAGACAAAATCGCTAGAGGTCGATGATTGCCCTAGCACAGGCTTGCTGCACTGAGGATTTAAGATCGTTAAAATAGCGCAGAAGTAGGTGTAAAGTTTTGCTGACTGTGCTGCGAAGGGAGGGAGAACTGTCGGTCGGGTCAATCAGTCGCTCCTTGAAACTCTAAGCGATGAGAGCGATAGTGATGGCTTAATTTTCTTTTGCTAGAGTTTCATCGGACACTCGCAGGTCCTTGATGCAGCTTAGAAACACAGTTAGATGAAAGGGCTCTGAGTGGAGTTTCAGTAATCTCTGTACTTAAAGAAGTCCACGCTCACAAGTGTCTGAATAGCGGAGTTTGTCGAGTGCTTTTTTGAAGGCGGTTCTTAGACGGGTTTTTTCTTGGTCAATGTTCTTTTTTGGGAAAGCATCTAGACTGTCCTCATAAAACTTTTAGGCCATCGTTATGAAATTCAATATAAATCAAGGCCTCTTCCACGCCAGGTTGAGTGTGCACGCCGGCTCTTCTGCTAGCTTACCTACAGTTGCCTGCTCAGTTCTCGCACCAGTCCCTCCTCGCTTCCTTGCACTAGCCTTTTCACACGCTGTCTGCATGGGACTGATTGTTTCCGAAACCGTATCGCAGCAATTGAAGAGGTCTGTTCGAAGTAAGCAACAGTGAGATTCTTGAGGGTGCGGTTGGCTTAGCGAAGTTGTTACCGGAGTTACTGTTGTTAGTGTAAGAGCTATTTGAGCCTATACTTCAGCTGTCCGTTTTGCTTGGTAGAGCGTGCATAGCGCTCGAGCATAATAATAAAAATGGTCACGGTGAGGCTTGAACTCACGACCGTTGCGTTATTAGCACAACGCTCTGACCAACTGAGCTACGCGACCAGCTACCCCTCTCCTCATAATTGATATCCATGGATTTTGTCACTCAGACCTCCTTCGGCCATCTCTATCTGCATTTTGATCTGAACCTCTTCGATACGGCCACTCACTTTTCTTTCGGCAGAATTGAGCTGATCTACCCCTCCAAGATCCTCCAGGCGAAACTCTTCACACGCGCACTGTCTTTGTAGCCTCCCTTCGCAAAAGAGGACTTTGAACGAATAAAGGAATGCCTACTGACAGGCGACTTTGTAGTAATGGCTGAAGAGATGGTGGTGGTGGGATGGAAGATTTCACTAACTGAAACTGGTGGTGGCTGATAACGAGGAGTATCTTTTCAGATAGCTTGCTGCCACTTATATGTAAAAAAATGACTGCTTTGACCATCAGACAGAGTTCACTCCAAGGGTTAGAATAGCGAGTGAAAGGAAAACTCATAAATTACGAGCAGATGCAACTTGAGGAGGAAAGAGCCATCTGAACCTTGCTGAAAAAACTGCCATGCTCGTCTAATCCAAAGGCGGCTTGCCACATTAGCTGTGTGAGGAATAACTGGAGAAGCCTGAGAGGCTGGTGGAAGAGTTCAAGCTGATGGTGGAGTAGGAGTTCATACCGAGCGAGACCCTGCTACCTTCATTAGCATATAGACCCACAGGGAACTAGACCCTCGAGGACCTGTTCTGACAATTATTTATTATAAAAGTCCATGTACAAAACTGAAAGGTACTCCTACATCCCTATGGGTTCTGGAGTTGGTCCCGGTAAGTATTAGCTCCTTCAACCTTAACAACTTGTCCGAACCGGCTCCATTGCCGGCCTACTCCTAATATTCCATCAAAGCTTGGCTCCTTTGGAAGAACAACCAAATTGCCCTACACATAATCAGATACCCCGGGTCCTGGCCATTATTGTCCTGGGGCTTTCAAAGTAATAAAATAACCCAAGTTGTTAAGCAGAGTAAAAGAAACGCCACCCATTGTCCCTTCAATCCAGTGCAGAAGTAAGGTGTCTATACCGTGACGGATGATGGATACCTAGCTAAGCCCCTTTCCTAAGAGTTAACCATAGGGCCAGGCCATTACGAAGTGAAGGAGAATATTGTGAAAAAACAACTCGGCAACTTCAAGTTCGACCATCCAAAGCACCAGGCTAAACAAAAACCAAGCAATATAGATCACTTTCCGCCTCACTTAATTTTCAGCTAGACAGATGAAAAACGAAGGGATTAGCTTCGAGACAGTCTAATAAGGGACCTTAAGAATTATCGTCAAGCTTAGAATAAATAACTCCAGAAGATCATGCACACTAAACGAGGCCTTTCACTCTACGAAATGGAACTTATGAGCAGACAAATCGAAAAGAATGTCCCTGCTCCTAATGCATACCCTATCTCAGATATGCAGCCTCGTCCTCTCTCCATACCCCAGCAGCAACGCTTTTAGCCCAACAGATTTACATCGACGAACCCAGCGGTAGGATAGTATCAAGTCTCAATGGAGCAACCGAAACAATCGTTCTCATTCAGGAAAGGTAAGTACCAATAATAGGCAAGTCCAAATCCTGGTCCAGGAGCATACCTTACGAACTTTAAATCTTCGATAGTTGTCAATGCAAAGAGTAACGGTTGCTTTAATAGCACTGCGAAACGATGGTCACAGGCTCGCATCGAAATGCCTACCAAGGTATATGAGAGGAGTGCGAGTATAAAGAGTACTCACAGAAAAGAAGTATAAATTACCAAACTGACCAACTGTGAAAGCAAAAGCACTCTGACTGGCTCTGTGGCGGCCTACTCTTTCCTGAGTTCAAATGATTTTTTGTGATGGGTGGGATAATCACAAGTCTGAAAAAAAGTTTGCCCTTTTCATGCGACTGATTTCCCCCTCTCTCTCCTTAAGATTGAGCTTCCCTTTAACTTTCATTTTCACAACCTCTTCTTCCTCTTAAGAGTTGTTCTTGAAATCGCTCAAGTCGTAGAATTTTATAGATTCGTCGTGTGAGCATGAGGCAAGAAGCCGCTTATCCTTCCGAAGAGATAATCTCTGCACAGGGAACTGAGACTCTTCTTCATGCTGTCCTAAAGTTTTGATGATTTTGTTCGGGAATAGACCCACTCCTCGAACAAAACCGTCTTCTGCTCCAGTGATGAGAGTCTTTTCATCGAACTTGACCATGGTGTCAATGGATTTGGGATGACCCAAGATGCGATCTTTGCAATCCCCAAACCAATCCCACTTGAAAAGATAGATGACTCCTTCGCTTGAATTGCAAGCCACAAATTACCCCCCATTTTTAATTAGTTCAACTCCAAGAAGGTCTTCTTAAAGACAATCAGACAAAGCGAGGAGACCTTTGGTGCCAGAACCGAGTGAAGTATTATAGACAGCAAGGGTACCATCAAGGCTGGTGGTGAGTAGGTAATGATCCTTAACAACCATACCAGAGATAGATTCCCCTTGCTCATGATATTCAAGAATATTCTCTTTCGTCCTCACATCCCATATTTTTACTGTGCCTGAATCATCTCCTGAGACAATGAACTCATGCTCGAGCTTTACTCTGCTCACTGCATCTCTAGTAAGCATTCCACTCATGGGCGCGCTTCCACAATTTCACCAACTACCCCTCAGCTCCCACTACCCCGATCCTCCGGTCCTTTCCACCACTCACTAGCAGAGTGCCTTCCTAGTTGAAACATACGGATCTGCAGGAATCTTTGTGGTGAAGGAAGGATTGAGTATGAGTGACTTAATCCTGGGTGTAGCGAAGAAGGTGAACTGCGCCAGTGATAAGGGAAGAAGCGAGTATTGAATGGAAGGGATGGAAGTGCAGATCCCAGACATGATCTTAAGAGAAGAAGAGGGGCGGCTATATGAGCATTGCCTCCATTAATAAAAAAATAAAGAATCATTCTGGAAAAGATGAGAGGGCTTGTATTTAATCCCCGTTATCATATTTCATTAATGTCTAAAGTCCATCCCTATTACGGCAATGATGGCACTGGGAGAGACACCTACATCCAAAACAGGAATGCCGGAGTGTTCGGAAAACTCCACTAACGCCGCGGTTAAATGTTCTTCACCGGAACACTCAGACAGCCCAAAAGTAACCGCTCTCAAGTCACCAAGGAAGCACAGTTCAAAGTCAACTATCACACTGACGGTACTGGACGAGACACTTACGTCAAGTATCGTAATCACCAGAACCACGAACGGGAGGCAATTTCTGCCAATACAAAGGCAGTAGTGATTACGTGCAGACACTGAGGAAAAAAGAAGGAGACTGGTCCTGCACCCGAGGAGAGACATTTTACGGTTTGAAGGGGAAGAGGCAGGAGAATGAGAGGCAGAGAGCATTGAGCAACCGGTTGTCAGTGGCGAAGGAGAAGGAGGATGAGTACTGCGAGATGAGGAGGACTTTTCGTCAGCTGATGGGGGATGGGTCATGGCACAATCCAAGCTCGCACTTTCATCAGCATATCTATATGTGACTCATAGGACTGTCAAGTTGAAGAGTAGCGTAGTTAGATAATTAAATTAAAAAATAAAAAAATGGAGAATTGTGTTTAACTTATCATTTTCATTATGAATATAGCCAGGTTTAGAAATTAGCTCAGGATTAACTTTCCTCCTTCTCACTAAAGGTAAGAAAGTTCTCTTGGACAGGTCAACACCACTCGCCGTAAACTCCAGCAGAGCAAACTGGCCCTTCAGCTCCAGTCCACACGCCAATTACGAACTCGCTCACCTCATGATAAATCTGCTAGAACGTTTCGGTTGAGGCTAAAGAATTAGGATTCCACTCGGTCGATCGAAAGGATTTACCACCAGTAACGGCGAAATAGAAGCCGAAGTCAAAAAAATTGAAAATAAACATGCTCTTTGAAAACCTGCAGAAAATAAACCAAAGGCCTATTGATGAGCAGATCATAAGAAGGAATTCCAGGCCTCCAGTACTCAGTAAGGATACTTGCCAGATCATCTTGATTGTTAGCAATCAAAAGTACACTCTACAACTGTCAGTGAAATAAAAAACCTCAAAGGAATTTTGTGATGATCTCAGAAATGAACTGCTTTCCATCTCCAGCAAATTTGAAAGGAGAATCTTGGGATTCACTTGTAAACCAGCCAATCTCAAAATTGACTTTCTCCTCACTCAGTCTTAAATGCCGACAGACTTCTTATCAGGCAAGACTCTCAGTCTATAGCCCTTCCTGGGGGACTCCCTGAAAAGGAAGCGAATAAACATTCTAAGTTTCAAGATCCTGAGATGCATCGGAGCAGGTGGATTTGCAAAAGTGTTTTTGGTGAGGAGTAGGATTAACGGCCAGTTTTACGCAATGAAGTTAGTTCATAAGTAAATGCTCACTTAGAACAAACGAGAAGTCATCGTGATCAATGAGCGAGACATAATGATCAAGACCTGCACCCATTCCTGATGGAACTCCAGTACTCATTCGAGAGCAGAGACTACATCATCTTCGTGATGGAGTACTGTCCAGGGGGTTAACTGTTCTCATATATCAAAAAGCTGAAGAGATTCGATTAGGAGACAGCCCGCTTTTACTTCCTCGAAATCCTCCTCGGCATTGAGGAGCTGCATTCTAAGAATATCATCTACCGTGACATAAAGCCCGAAAATATCCTGATTGACTTAGAAGGACATGTGCGCATCACTGACTTCGGACTTAGCAAGCCAGGCATCGAAGGGAGGAGCCTAGCCCATTCATTCTGCGGCTCCCCTGAGTATATGTCTCCTGAGATGATAATGCGGACAGGACACACCTTCACTGTGGATTACTATTGTCTTGGAGCATTGCTGTATGAAATGGTGGTTGGAATACCTCCGTTTTATTCTCGCAATACTGAGTAGATCTACGAGGCAGTGCTAGCTGAAGAACTTAGTTTCCCGAAGAATCTACTTTTGTCCAACGAGATAAAGAGCCTCATGTCCTCCCTCCTCACAAAGAACCCCAAGTTAAGACTAGGCTCACTCCTTGGAGTGAAGGAGATATTGGCTCATCCGTGGTTCGGAAAACTGAAACGTGACTACATAATTAACAAGAAGATGATTCCTCCAATCAAAGTTGGCAGCCCTGAGAACCTGAATTTTGACTTTAGTGCTCACCGTGAGTCAGAACTGGAGGTGAGAGAGGTGCTTGAGAGCCAGATGCACCCTGAGAGCCAAAAATTCAGACGCCTTTTTTCTGATGAATTCTATTTTGAGCGTCAACTGTAGAAGCCAATCGCACAAGCTTTTGATATTTGATTCAATATATTCATCGATTAAATAAATTGTCCACATGAGCAGCTACCAAACACCTTAAAAGGATAGAAATAAAAAGTCCAGGGCCAGCCCTCCCCCTGCTCCTCGCAAGACACAGCCTCTACGCAGAGAGTGCAGGTAGCCACTGCCCTTCAGTCTTGGGTTGAATAATAATGAGAACAGCCAGATACAGTGATTTTTATATTTCATGGCTTGGGAATTCGGACTCAATAAAATTCGAAGCAAACCTGCCGCCAGTCCTCTGGGCTATTCTTCAGAAATCGGGGAGGAGGCCAGGACCAGCGGCTTTGAGAAAATGCTGTAAAAAAAGCTTTTCTAAGTAGCGACTGCTGGAAAAGGTCAAATCCTGCTCTCTATGTTTATGATGTGGATGTTCGGGTCGACTATCAGCATCTACCTTCTTATCTTCGTAGGCCAGGGTACATACAGCTCATTCTCCTACCTATTTGGAGTTGGGAAAGCCTTCGCTCCCTTTTAGAACATGCCGCTGAACCTGACATTTTACAAACTGATGTACATAGGAGTGGGGTTAGCGCAGGTGGCAGTGGTTTTCTACAAAGTATACTCGGTAGGACTGTTCCCCAACTATGCCTCAGACTGGATCGATCTCATTCCAGTCCATTAACATCGTACATACATCGTTGCATGATTTCATAGCTTATATGAGTATGTATTGTCTCGGGTGTAAGGTTATAATTCCTTTTTCCGAGCTTGATTAGCACCTAAGGAAGAAGCATACTCCCAAGCCAGTTGGTTTCTTCCAGAGCATACTCAGCGGAAACTCCTCACCTATCCGTCGCCGACTTTTCCCTTCCTCATAAAGCCCTGAGCAATCCAGACGCAGTGAAATAGATTTGGTGCGAAAATTGACTGGCATTCGATCAGAGTAATAATGATGAATCATTAACTGCTAACTTTGAAGAGTTGAGGTTGGAGTGGGTTTTTGGTGAAGAAGGACCTGAACTCTGAATCAAGGACAGCTTCAAGAGGAGGGATTTAAGTGGCCTTGACCTGCTTGTTCTCAAAATCGTCGGCGATCTTCTTCAGATTCTAATCGAACTTGTACTTGAAGAAGCATCGCTTTACCCTTAGAGAACAGAGATGCTTGGCCATAAAGAAGAGATTGTCCCACTTCTGCATTTTGATTTAGCTGTCGACCCTCATGTAGAGGTAATCACGCCCTGCATTCCTAGCTATTTCCAGCAGGAGGATGATTTGTGGTCTGGTTATGTACTCGATGGACTTGACGTTTTAAATGTCGACCACTCTATCGCCTATCTCAAGCTAGTAGAGATTGAAGAACACCATGACTGTCTAGTATGGTAGATCTGACAAGAGGTATTTCTGTCTGTCAATAATTATTTTGAAAATAGCACGCCCACCTTGTCCCGCATCTTCCCACTTATCTGCAGATTAAAAATCTCCTCCAGCTTCTCATCCACCACCTACTCAGCTTCGATCCGACGCACCCTGTTCGCCTCTTCTTTCTCGTGCATCTTCTACATCACTCGTCGATTTTGCACTTCGAACACCTTTCGGAAGACAATGGCTGATGCACTAGACCGGGGGTGCTTAGGAAGTTCCTCGGCTAATTGGGAGACGATGGCTGGAGTGATTATGCTATGGTCATGTTCGAGCATGATGTTTTTGATTTCTTTGCAGAGAGTGGTGATTTTCAATTCCAATGCCTTCGCCTCCTAGAGTTCATTCACTTTGTCCTGCTTGATGTGTTGCTTCTTCTTTTCTTCGGGCTTTTTTCTCTTGTCCTAGAGCCGGTCATCGACCAACACGTCTTTGAACAGCACATCTGCCTCATGAAGATGGTTTTTGCGCAGGCAGTCAGCACTGGCTGCTAGATTCTCGTTGAGCTTTCTGATCTTGCGTATGAACTCGTTCAAATTCATCTTCTCCGACTAGCTTTACATAATTATGACTTTGGATTCAAAGGAGTCTATGATTACGGGGTCTTGATGGAGTCAGGCTCTTGCTTGTCTAGGCTGTTTCTTCTTTGTGCGGTGCTAAATCATCTGGCACTGCATATTTGATACGCAATTCTCGCAGGGATGCTTAATCCCGGAAATCATCAAAGAACTTGTGCTCGAGGGCCTGACGAGCTGTGAGTCTTTCTTCAGGGGCGTAGACCAAGAGCTTGCTAATGAGATCTAAGAGTAAGGGATCTGTTTTCCTCAATACTTTTTTCCATTCCTTGCGTTTGATGGAAGGGAAGCTGTACTCCTTAAGGTTGTAGTTAGGGTTGAGCTTGATGACCTCTGCTTTGGAGGGAGTGCCTAGCACCTTAAGGATTTCGACTAGCTGGTCTATGTTATTCTACCCCAAGAATAGAGGCTCCCCATTCACCAACTCTGCAATCACACATCCGGTCGACCATATATCCACTCCAACTCCGTAGCTCCCATAGTTAAAGATCAACTCGGGTGCTCTATAGCTGCGGGAGCAAATGTAAGCGATGTTTGTCTAATCTTGGACTAGGCGTTTAGCAGACCCAAAGTCGCAGAGTAGAACTCGATTGGTTTTGGGGTCCACCAGGATGTTGTGAGGCTTAATATCACGGTGACAGATCTGCTTGTCATGTACATAGGCGAGTGCCCTGAGCAGTTGGTAGGAAAGGATTTTGAGTACTGGGGTGGGGATGAAAGTGCGTCCTTTGATGTACTGCCGATTGACTGAAAGCAAAGTCTATGGAATGTATTCCATCACTGCGTTAAGGTATTCCTGTCCGGGCTCCTGTCCCTGAGTGAAAAAATAGTGGCGCATGAATACGCAGTTCGGGTGGTCCAGCTCTTTCATGATCTGCAGCTCCCGATTCTTGAAGTTGCGATCAATGAATACCTTTTTGATTGCCACCAACTCCCCAGTTTCCACGACCTCCCCTTTATAAACTACTCCAAAGGTGCCCTTGCCATAGACTTCTTCCATCCTGTAATGGTAATTGGCATAAGCGTTACGCAGTTCCATTTGATTAACGGGCTTGCCTGTTTGTAGCAAGGGAGGTCCATCGGTAACATGTTTCTTGCTCTTAGGTGCACGGCGAGCTTCATCTTGCTATGTAAGAGTTATCTTACCTTTGCCTACCTTTTTGATGGGTTTCTTAGTTTTATCCGGTAAAGTGGCTACCGGCTTGGCTGAAGGTCTGGGGCCAGTCCGTTTGAGTCCATCGATGGACTTTCCTAGACGAGGCTTGCTGGCGGACTTGTGGATGGAGGGGTTGGGAGGCTAATCACGATGATGGGTGTTGATTCTGCGGTTGACAGTGACAGTAACCTTGGGAGCAGTAGTTTTCTTTATCATTCCCAAGTTTATAACAACAATTATCAATGTCCATTGCATTGTATTTATGAGATAAGTCATCACCCTAGCCCAGGGCCCTTGCGCTGAAAGCATTGCCCTCATGAACTTCGCCTTCGAGGTCATCTCTTCACCAGCGCGAACAGATATTTGACTCTGCTGATGAGTTCGATCACTCAGTCCTTTGGGAGTGTGGGGAAAAATATTTACGTCCTAGACTAGTGGTATGCGGGATTAGCAGAGAATTGCAGGGACTTTCATGGATAACCCGCAAGCAGAATGAAGGATTACAAAAGGAAGACAAATCACTAACCTTCTAATCCTCTCTCTTCTAAAAGCACCCTCTAGATCCTTTCATCAGCTACCACCTCACGGCCTCTAACTATGCTCCTTTTAATGACTATTCCAAAGAACACACTCTTCTTGTCTTCGAGCTACATTCTGGCCTCCGCGAATAGATCTAGGACACTCTCAGAAGGCAGTTGGAGGCCTGTGAAGCCTGCTCCGGACTCCTCAATCTTACTGACCTTGGCTCAGGACTAGGACATCATGCAGAAGCTTCCTGCTGATGTTTTCGGAACTGGTGCCAAAGGGGAAAGTGACAACTTTCTCTATCTAACGGGAAGATGAAGAGGATAGAACTAACCGATTGCTTTCGTACAATCTGCTTTGCCCCCTAAGTCATGTATTTATTCCCCTCCCACTCAAGTAGCTAGCATTCCCTTTCATAAAGGAAGATACTAGCAATCCTTACCAGCTGTACAATTGTCTAGCCCCTATCTTTTCTTGCTACAACAGTTCTTTCCAGATGCGAGGAGGCTGGTCCAAGCACGAATTCTGCAACAACTTGATTTCAGTGCCCCAGCGCAACATCTTTAACGCAGGCTACCACCTGCCTGCTTGGGAGAGACCTACACTGATAATGCAGTATGCCGAAGAGCAGTAAGTAGGGAAGTTTAGGAAGATTCCTGCATGTCCTAACCCAAAGATATTTTCCGAATATTTCAGCATCAGAGGCTCTACACCTCTGGGCTAAAAGAAGACTTCTTCCTTGTGCTTCGATTTCAAGATGACGGACCAGATCTTTGCTCGGCCTAGGGAGTTCAGCCTGTCCATGCCCCACTATTAAGAATCTTTCCCCTTGCACACTGTTTTCTTCTCTCACAGCAGTGAAGGTATTGTTCTGGAAGAGCTGATCAGCACGCTCAAAAGTGCCAAGACCAAATCCGGGTGGGCCAGGAGAGTTGAGAGAGAAGAGCTGTAAGAGTGGGGATAATGGTTATGCACAGTTAGACATGCTTATGAGTGATTGTTAACAAGGAAGAATCATAGTCTTTTTAGACAGTGGTCCCTACAGCTCCTAGAACAGTAGTTAAACTTGTACCCTCGATATTAAAACTTCGGCTTAAAGCAGAAATCACGCTCACACTTCTGCCCCATCCCTATCTCGATTTCTTGCTGTGCCTGGAGCCCGTGCGTGTCCCACATCTGCTCGATTTCAAGCACTCTCATCTCTTTGAGTGCTTCAATCACTGCATAGCTGACCACTCCATGATATGAAGTGTCAACATGCCCACAGAGGCGGCAGTAGACTCCGAACGAGCCTTCTTCGCGTCTGGAAAAGCAGTCTTCGCAGACAGCGTGGCCACAGTGCATGGCGATGGGTTTTTTACGGAAATACGAGGCAGTGCATAATTGGCAAGTGCTCATTCAAAAAATAAAGGTGAATTTATCCATCTGCTGATCAGTATCCACAGCAGCATTGCTCCACCGAACCAGTGCATCTTCTTGAATGACTGTCCTGCTTGGCCAGAGCTCACCTTGGTCTGCTGCCACAGCCACATGTGTCCTAGTACTACTCCCGGCGTCCACATCAGCAAGTCCCATCTCATCACTTGCCCCAGCACGAACCAGCAAATTGCAGAGAAGGCTGTATTGGCCTTAAAGAAAAGAGGCAGATCCTTTTCGAAGTAAAGGGCAGCCGAGTTAACGTGATGGCTACGATCATCTTCCATATCTTGCATGGCATAAGCTGTGTCGTAGACCATGGTCCAGAGAAGTCCGGCCAGATAGAGCGGCATGACATGGAGGAGTGAAAGGCCAGCCGCATTGGTAGCCACTGACCCTCCTACCCACACTCCCCAATTAAAGGCCAGACCTAACACTGCCTGAGGCAATGGGAAGTATCTCTTGGCCAGGGGATAGAATGCTGCTACAGGCACTATAGCAAAAGACAAGCATACGGACATCCAGCTCATCTGTGACAGAACCCATAGACCGATCGACAGGTTGGGCAATAAAAACAGGCAGGCCTGTCTTACGCTCAGTTGCCCACTTGCCAGCATTCGCTCCTTGGTCCTGGCCACTTTAGCGTCTATGTCCCCTGTCGAATATGTCATTAACAATACAGCCTGCCGCCCGCATAGTAAAGCTGCCAAGGAGAAAGATAGGGACCCAGCCTGATAACTAGTAGATGGAATGAGTCATGGTCGCTGTGCCCCAAAGACATGGCCAGTACAGGTACATAGCACCAGCCGGCTTGTTGAACCTGCCTAAAAGCAAGAGTCTTTTGATCGTTTGCATTATTTATGCTGCTGGGGATAGATCTTGGAAGCTCCTTTGTTAAAACGGCACTCCTCTCCGCTCACACAGGCGCCTGTCTCTCCACTGCTCAAGCACCGGTCACTGAACACCCAATCCTCTCACCTTCGCCCGGCATGTCCGAGCAGTATCCCAAGGACTGGGCTGAACTGACCAGATCAGCGATCAAGGAGCTGCTAGAGAAAGCAGGAGTGAGCGGGAAGTAGATAGTAGGGATCGGCATTTCGTATCAGATGCATGGGCTGGTGTGCATAGATTAATCGCTGGAGGTGCTGCGACCTGCCATAATCTGGTGCGATTCGAGAGCTGTGCATTAAGGTAAAAGCATTTCAGAAGGTTATGGGAAAGATCGTTGTTAGAAAGAGCTGTTAAATCAGCCAGGCAACTTCACCTTGTCGAAATTGGTCTGGGTTCAGCGCCATGAGCCTTCACTCTTTGCCAAAATCCACAAAATCCTACTTCCTGGGGATTGGCTGGCAATGCGACTAACCAAGAGAGCCACCACTACAGTGGGAGGCTTATCAGAAGGGATGCTTTGGAACTTTGAAAAAGAGGAGCCAGCCTACGATTTGCTTAATTATCTATCCATTCCTTACTCTTTACTTCCTGATATCGTACCTACATTTGGACCACAAGGCAATGTTACCAAATAGGCAGCAGAATATTTCAACCTTCCCTAGGGCCTTCCTGTCCTATATAGATCTGGTGACCAGCCCAACAATGCCTTCTCTTTGCAAGTCCTAGAGCCAGGCTCAATCGCCGCCACAGCAGGAACTTCGGGGGCCATTTTTGGGGTGAGTTCCTTGAAGGATGTGTACGACCCACTGAATCGCATAAATTTAGTAGCCCATGTCAATCATGGGCAAAAACAAACAAGGCTAGGAATATTGCTATGCATCAACGGGTGTGGGATTTTAAACACCTGGGCCAGCCACACCTTTGGCATTTAGTCCATGTCTGAAATGAATACAATCGCTCAATCTGCTCCCCTTGGCAGTGAAGGGCTCGTTGTTCTGCCCTTCGGTAATGGGGCTGAGAGAATTCAAGAAAACCACTGTCCTGGGGCTGCCTTTGTACACCTGGACCTGCAAAGGCACAGGCAAGCTCACTTGTGCAGAGCGGTACAAGAGGGAGTGGCTTTTGCCTTTAATTATGGGATAGAAATAATGCGAGAAAGTAAGGTCGAAAAGGTAGATAGAATTAAGGCTGCTCTGGCAAATATGTTTCTTAGCCCTGTGTTCTGCCAAGCGCTCAGCAGCTGCAGTCAAGCCAACATTTAACTCTACCGCACAGATGGGGCGCAGGGAGCAGCACGAGCAGCAGGACTAGGCGGCGGACTGTTGTCCTCAGCTCATTCTCTTCAGCTGCAGAAGGTAGGAGAGTATATTCCCAGGCAGGTTGAAGAATACAAACTGGCTTACAATCGATGGAAAGACTGTCTTGAAGGTAAATCATCACTATGAAGAATCTTAAACTTCCCCTTCTTCAATGGGTTCAGGGTATGGTGGTCTATCTTTCCTTAAATCCTTCACGTACTCAGCTAGGCATTCCCTCATCTCTTCCTTATCCAACTCTAAATTTTGCTCCCTACTGAATGAAGATGCCTGCTCAGAAAAATGCTCAGGAACGGCATCAGTCCCGAGGTGAAGACTCTGCAGGAACTTGCGCAACATCTTTTTTGCCTGGAAGATGCTTCTAGGTTGTTGAGGTTTGGGCCTGGCTTTGAGTTTGGAAATGACTTTTTGATGGAAGTATGAATAGATGTAAGACTTTTGATACTAGAACAGGGGGGTGTATTTATGCAGCTTCAAGAGGGCTGCATCAAACTAGCTGCGAGTCGTATACTCATTGAATTTGAACCCTTCTTCCTTGAAGTGCTACTTTATCATGTTCTTGAATAATTTGTGTAAGCTCTTTATCTCCTCCAGCAGATCCTCAAATATTTAATGCGCCAGAGATGAGCTCTGGTACATCAGCTGCTCAAACAACTTGCTCTTACTCACCAGTCTCACCACATCTCTCCACTTCCCTTTGTGATTAATCTTGTTCTCGCACAGTAGCCTCAGGAGATAAAGACGGAACTGAACTCTGGCCTATCTTTCCTCTTCCTTGTGCTTGACCTTCGCTTCCTGATCCTTCTTCTTGTGCCAGGCTTGGATGAACTCTGAATAGACAGTGACCTGGTCGACATGAGAGAGTCTTTTAAACAGGGAGTGGTTGTCAAATTGGCGAGAGAAAGTTTTCCATCTGATGCCTTCTGGCAGACCTTTCTTGTCAAGTTCACGACGCAGTGCCTCTGAATATTGGACTCTCCTCTGCTTTTGGTGCTCCTTTTATTTGTTGAACAGATTGTCCATAAACTACTGATAGAACTTAACCCTCTCATCTTCTTCGAGTGCTCTCCAACGAGAATCAGCGTAGAAGTCTGCCTTTACTCTATAGTATTTGGAGTCGGATGTTAGCCTTCTTTCCCGCAGCATTTGCTCAAACTCTTGCTGGTGTATCTAGGACTTCAATCTGTACTCCTCCATCTAGAGTTCCTTCAGCTCCTTGACATAGGCTTGGAAAATCTGCTTTCTGTCTCTTATCCCTAGCCTGTTGAATCGTTAATCTTCACCTAGAGCTGATAGAATTTGTTCCCACTTCGAATGAGCCTTGACACCAGCATCTCGCAACGTGTTCTTGAAGGCCTAATTGAGATCAACTCTTGTGGCCTCATCCATCTCCTAAACATGGTCCTTGGAATGAGCCTAAATCTATTTCCTTTTTGTTTTGAGGTCCAGACACTATCTCCAGATCCTTACTTCTTCTGGCAGTTCCCAGACAGATCTTTTGGTGTGCAGGTTGTGATAGAATGTGCGTCCGTCAGCACTGCGACACTGCTTCCATTGAGGATGCTCTTTTAAATCTTCTTCTGACTTGAGGCAATCGGGAGGGTCCCACTGACTTGTGGCCAGGACTCTATTGAAATAATAGGTGGTTCCCTGAACTGACTTGTGAACAGACCACATTTTCCTCTCATCCTAAAGGGCCCTGACCTTATCCACGTTCATAATATGAATTAGGACAATCATTGTCATTAGATCAGCGACTTTATTAGCTTATCTCCGTTCAGCATCTATGTTGTCAGCACCACTAACTCCTTGTTTTCTAACTGTCCTATCAGACGAAGCGCAGCTACCTAACTGTAAGTCACTCCCCCCACAAAGTATACCAGCACCACTGGCCTTGGAATTGATGCTGGCTTAGTCACTTACGAAAATATTGTTTCTCCAGGTAGTAATTTGAGTGCCTTTCCGAGAGCCTTCCAGTTGTGCCTGATTGCCTCGTGAACTAGTTTGCAAGTGATAGGGGTATACCCTCCGTATGCGAAAGAGGCATCAGATGGATGAGAGTGGTTAATAGCATCAGTAGTGAGCAGCTTAAGTTCTTTCTTTATTTCCTCGAAAGGTAGGACACTACTCGAATCTTTTTCTTGAAGCAGTCCCACCTTTATCAGGTTGTGCAAGCTGAGGATCGATTTCAGTCCGTAGCACTGGGAGATGTCGATCATCAGCTGTCGAAATTGTTTGGTCGGAAAACCTCGATACAGTTGACAAGCCAGAGACAAAACTCGCAGCAGTTTATGCAGAGGAGGAGTGAAAGAAGTGAGTGCGTCACAGTATTAAAGCAGTTCCTTTTCTTTACTACCCATGATGGCACGCTGCTCCATGATGAATTCTTTTTGAAAGTTGATTTCTTTGATGGCTTTAAAGACAGCTTCTATGAGGCTGATATGTTTGGAGGAAAGGGTCTTTTCCAAATCAATTTTCTTTACTGCTTCAGTTATCTGCTTAAACTTATGCTGCTAACCCCCCTTCTTAGACATGCTCTACTGCAGCTCTTTGATTTAGAGCAATTTCTTGGAGATGATGGGCATGCAAACTTGTATGTTGCGTGATCGAATGAGTCCGAATATGGGATCAACTGTATCCTGCAGAATCTGGGGCTTGAGTTTAGACTAATCTCTCTCCTTTTAATCAAATACTTTGAGAGGCACTTTAGTAATGACCCCAGTAATGCCAAAGACTTAATCAATAAGTCCTTCATAGATGAGTTGCTTCATAAGAGGAGTGATGAAATCGATAGCCCGGTCGAGGATAATGATTGACTAGATTTCTCCGAAGGTCTAGTTGATCCTGATTTCGTGTTCTTTTTGCCGGAGTATATCCAACACGATTTTGGCATAGTGCCCCTTCGCATAGAAATTACCTATCTTTCCGAATACTGATTGCAATCTGTGGATGCTTTCTGCTACGTAACTGAAATATGAATAATCTTGATCCACGTACATTTGCCTGAAGCACTTCAACTACAGTGAAAATAAGTCGTTCTCCAAAGGCAGCAGGTCAAACCCGAAATCTCTCAGCTCAATCAATTCTAGCACCCCCACCATCTGAAGATACTCCTTGACAAGGGGATTCCTTCGAGGCCAAAGTGCCACCACATAGTTGTGCTTTACCTTGTCCTGTGATTTACGAATGATCTAAACCAGAGATTTTATTGTCCCGATACTGGAAGTGATAAGAACTAAAACATTGTTGAAGGATTTGTCGACTGGATCCATCTTATTCACAAACTTTATTCCGCCCTGTTCAGCCACCCCATGCTAATGCAGCACTGAGAGGCTGATCACCAACTCCAGAGCCTCTGAAGTAGCTTCTTCGAGGAGAAGTAGTTTCTTGCCTGCCACAGAATCCAGTAGGGCAATCACCTTAGTTTTGAGATACTCCTTGAATGTCTGGGCTTCAAACACTCTTTCCATTTACAATAATGAAAATATAAAGAATTATCTAACAAATGCATGTTCATGAACCTGGCTCTCTTCGCAAGCCAGTAAGGCGGTAGTTCAAACTAGACCCCATTTCCACAACTCAGCCTGCTGGTTAAATCTCTCTCTTCAAGAACAAGCAATCCTACAATGAAGACATCTATTTCGAATGTGAGGGAGATGCTTTACAATTGGAATCTTAGCAATGCTAAGTTCCTCATGCCAATAGAGAGATATAGTGTAGAGCACATTAGAAAGAAATAGAAACCGAGATGGAGACGGATTCGTACAAGAGAGAGATGCATCGCTTCGTGAAGGCTCTGATAAACTGTTAAGGCGATATAATTTCCTGCCTTTATGAGTCATTTAAGACTAAATTTTCATTCACACTTATAAGGAGCAAGTAAAAGAAGAATTACTGGATGGTTCTCGATTAGAAACTCATTCTGTCAGGAAGATAAAGCTCTTTCTCCAAAGAAATACACATCTCAAGACTTAAGAATAAGATTGACAAACTAGGAATCATTTCTTATAATATCTTCAAAACTGAATTCTAACTCAACTCTAGGACACATTTTGGCAATAACTTCTGCTCCCTCAAAGCAATCGTTGACAAAGAATTTTATTTGCTGCACCATGATACTCTCATCATGAAGGCCTACCTCCCTACAATTTTGTCCTGCACTACGCTTTAACTGAATGACTAAAGACCCTACGTGAAGAAGATATCTAGTTGTCCAAATGAAATGGGCTAGCTGAGGAGCAAGAAGAATGTGAGATTAGGAGAGTAAGGGGAGCCAGCTATATTCTAGATGGATAAAAAAACAGAGCAATCATACACTATCGCTTTTAGTTAGCCATTTAATCTCCTCTCGTCATTTGCATTATCTATCATAATATGCAAAGCCACTTCTAGTTAATGAATCATAAATATAATGAACAAATCTGATACTCTTACCAGAACAACTCCACCCCTCAAGATATTCACCTGCGGCAAATGCACTCGCAAATACCGCTCATATACTTCCTTCTACAACCATTGCAAACAGGAGCATCGCAACCAGTTCCCTCTAGGATCTACACTTAATGGATAGCTCTACGCTGGACCCAAAAAACTAGGTCGCCCAAAACTCCCTCCTCTTTCTACTTATCGCAAAACAGAATTGAAGACACTCCAGTTGCAAGACGAACTGTTCGAATTGCTAGGATGCAATCGGCACAATGGGAAGACCCTTTTCATGTATGTAGAAGACCCTCTCTAAGTGGCAAAGGAGCTGCCATTGATTTCAGAATTAAGGGAGAGAGTTCATTATCTGTGTCATATAGCTGCACGTATATAGGTTCCCTAAGATCTAGATCCACTTAATCAGGACGAACTATGCGATTTCACTAACTTACAGGATATCTTCAAAATGCAACAGCGTAAAACAAAGTTAGATTGCATGGCGGGAATTATAGTATGGCTATGTCATTATATAAGTGGATAAGTGGTGTATGAAATTGGGAAATTATTGGAATAAGAACTAGGAATAGGGAAACATGACTCACAAGTGCTGATAATGGAGAGTGATACTCCCAGACTTATCGAGTTGATGCAAGGACTGGCAAATTCATTCCACCATGCATGAATATATTATAAATTATGGAGAAAGTTGAAGTTGAAGATAAAAGAAAGGCAGAATAGCTGAAAGACTAAAATTTCATCCTCATTGATATGCGGGTTGGTGTATTAGCTGAAGTTTGGAAGCACCCTGAATCTTAAAACTTGTACTGTTAAAAAATTGATCTAGCTGAGCCTACAGGATTAAGAGAAATTGCTTCGGGCCTACAACAATTCATCCCGATAGATGAAATGAAAGGTAAAGTCATTGTCATGGCTAATCTCAAGCCACGTAAGTTGGCAGGTTTTACTTCAAATGGGATGGTGATGTGCACCTCCAATCCCTCTCGTACTGAAATTAAAATTTTACGACCTCCATAGAAATCTGTCCTTGGAACTCGAATAATAGCTGAAGGCCTGGAGGAAAAAATGCCTGGGGAACCATATTGTCCTGTAATGAATCCGAAGAAGAAGATTTTTTAGAAATGTGCTCAAGGATTTAAGACCAACGAAAAAGGAGAAGCCTGTTGGAATGGTAGACGTTTACTTATTGATGGTGAGGTCATCCTCTCTGAGATGATAAATTGCATTATATCTTGATTGCTTTATTAATGTATTCATTTATTAACTTGTGCAAGAGGAGAATCGGGTTAACTGTTGTACCTCTGCCGATTGGTAATTGGCTTGATCTCACTCCTAATATTTACCAGCACTTAGCTAAGGCCGATCTCATACTTTGCGAAGACAGCAGAGTTACGGGGAATATGTTTAAAGCATTAAAGTAAAAGAAAATTAGATAGCAGCTTGAAGAGTTTTATGGTGAGACTTTGTAGGTGCTGCCTGAATATGTATAGCATAAAGAACAGTAAGATATTATGAGTAAATTCGACCACATGGCAAAAGCTGAACAAGCTAGATATCTGGCATCTCTCAATAGAGAAGAGTATCTGAGATTTAAATTTAATCTTCTTCAACACAAGAAACAAAAACTACTCCTGGAAATTGAAGATCTACCACATACTCGCATGACCTAAAAGATGCTAGAAACAAGAATTCGAAAAAACAGAGGAGTCGTGATTCCTCTTTCAAAATCAAACTTACCTTCAGTTCTGGAACAGATTCCTGAATTGATGAAAGATTATACAATAATTCTGGTTTCTGATAGAGGGGTGCCAGGAATTTCGGACCCTGGGCATGAAGTGTGTGCACTGCTCCAGGGTAAAGTAATCTGCCTGGAGGGTGCTGGGGTGATAGGGCACGTGGCTGGAAGCAGTGGTATATTTTACGGATTCAAGTAATTTAGAAGAGAACATAATTAAACTATAATCTTTTTTTAGAACCATCATCGAATAATAGAAAGATTGTACAAACTTCAAGGAGCTTTGTGCTGGCTGTGCTCTGAATTAACAAAGGTTCATTAAAATTATTGGGTTTTAAATGCAGACATCCTGGCCAAATTGATCTAATGCTAGCGTCGCCAGAAGAGGGTGGGAATTAAAGGCTAAATTGTTTGCACAGTGATGAATGATGAGAAAGTCACTTAAAAAGTAAGTAAGTAATTCATAAAGGTTGACATATAAAGAGCAGCAAGGGTGTTAGAGTCCTATGTGGATTTGAAGGAAAAAGATCTAGGAGTTTTGATACAGAGGTTACTAGGAGCTCCTCGAAGTCAATGCAGAGACATATCTATTAGTTTGTTTAGTAAGAAAAGAAAATAACAATGAGTAATCAAAATAGGGATATCAAATTGTCATACATTTCTATTAACTAAAAGCTACAGCCCTTCAAAACATTCTCATACACTTTCTCTATTCCTTTCCTCTCGATTAACTCAGGTCGGTTTCTCAATATACTAGCCAGGATAGGACATGCATGTTTGAAGAAGACACCTTGGAAGTGATGTCTTGTTGATAGAACCAAATCGATGAAGGATAAGAGGCTTGCTGTGGAATGCCTATCTAACTAAGAATAGTAGAGGATCAATAGTGTCTATATATTTAATTCTGGTCTCTTCTCAACCATCTAGTGCTGTCTCATTGCTACTATGTTTTGTACAATTTGTTAAATTAAATTAGTTTGTTTTTATTTGTTATTGTTAATTAAAAGAATCTTGGTCTGCTATAAGGCGTTTTAGTATTAGGCGAGAAGTAATGGTATTAATTAATTGAGTAGATGTCTGAGCATTTAATTTTTCATGTTCTGGCTGATGAGTGAAACAAATTTGAAGACTAAGTGATCGTGGTTGGAGATGGATTTTCTCAGAATGGTGAACAGAGAGTGTCTATATTCTTAGCTTTATAGCTGTGATTTAGGATGATAATGAAATAGTTCATTTAGACAGGTAATCAATTGGTTTTAATCTTTGCCCTTTATAGCGACTACAAAATTCAGGTGAAATCTTAACATTTATTCACGCAACTAATTTAAATTAATTTGCCTCAAGGGGATCGGCTACGATAAAATCAACCCCATGTAATTTAATGTAATTGATAAAGCTCCTCGATGGAATCAACCCCATGTAATTAAGAATCTATTTTAATGGTTTAATCGATTAATCAGGTAAATCCAACCCCCATGGACTAGGGCTTAAGCCTATTCTGGTCCTGGGGTGATAGAAATGTTGACCCTATGCTGGGACATCATGGATGTCAAGCCTTTCTACGAGGACCCTGCTGGTATGCTGGACAACGATGGAGAGGATGATCAAGATGACCATTTCATGAACAACCCCTTTCACTTTATATTTTCTCTCAACGATCTAAGAGAAAGAAGGTTAACAGGGCCTGCTTAGATCAGCTGTGCTGTTAGGAGTGTTCCTTTCTCAGAAGTCTTGATCACAGACTATGATTAATCCAATCATATTCTACTGGTTTCCCTTCATATTGCGATGTAGGCTTCTGCCCCTCCCTTCCAAAAGCCATTTATTCGTTTCGCTAGTTTGTTGATGTGCCTGTTCGGCGGGGGTTGGGGTTGGGGTTGGGGTTGGGGTTGGGGTTGGGGTTGGGGTTGGGGTTGGGGTTGGGGTTGGGGTTGGGGTTGGGGTTGGGGTTGGGGTTGGGGTTGGGGTTGGGGTTGGGGTTGGGGTTGGGGTTGGGGTTGGGGTTGGGGTTGGGGTTGGGGTTGGGGTTGGGGTTGGGGTTGGGGTTGGGGTTGGGGTTGGGGTTGGGGTTGGGGTTGGGGTTGGGGTTGGGGTTGGG
>NW_028292290.1:0-2500 GCF_963383615.2 Lipophrys pholis
CCTCGCATTGACCACGACTTCCTCAGAGGTACGGCAAATCAGTTGAATGAAGCCCTGTGGCAGGATGCTCACCACAGCCCACAGGGTATCAGCACCCCAGACGAAGTTCAGCCAGACACAGCTCCACCAGTGAGCGTGAGCCCGGACCCCGTCCAGCCACAGCCAGCAGCAGAGAGGACAATCAATGGACAAAAGCCTCAAATTCTGTGGCCCAAATCCTACCAGAAAAAGGAATGGGGAATGATAGACACAGACCTTGTACATCTCCTTGAAGGTCTGAAAGGGGGGGTCGGAAGAAAACTGGAGAAAATTGGAGAGATCATCTACAGTTATGGTGCAGGAAGATTCAGTGTGAAGCGTAAGGGCCCTGGCACTCAATTCAATTCAATTCAATTCAATTCAATTCAATTCAATTCAATTCAATTCAATTCAATTCAATTCAATTCAATTCAATTCAATTCAATTCAATTTTATTTGTAAAGCTCTAAATCACATCAACAAACATCTCAGAGCCTCTTACAATGATAGAGAACCACAGAACCCAACTAAACCTTCCAGAGCAGCAGATGGAACAAGCAACAGTGGAAACCAGGAAAAACTCCCTCTCAGGAAGAAAGCGTGGGGCGGACCCTAGACTCTGGAAGGGGGGGGGGGGGGGGGGGGGGCATCCGCCTTGACCGGTTGGGGTAGTACATGGGATAGGACAGGGAGAGAGAGGAATAGAAGAGGGAGAGAGAGAGGAAAAGAAGAGGGAGAGAGAGAGGAATAGAAGAGGGAGAGAGAAAGAACCTTCAGCACATCCCAAGTCCAGGAGGCAGCATGAGATTCAGAGGCTGGTGAAAGAGAGAAAGTCCCTGAGGAAGCAGTGGAAAATGGCCACCGAAGTGGAGAGAGAAGGAATTCATGCACTACAGAGTGACATCAAGCAGCGCCTTGCAACGCTGTGAAGGGCCGAATTCTTAAGAAGGCAACATAAGAAGAAGGAGCAAACAAGGACAGCCTTCTACAAAGACCCTACAAGTTCACCAAAGGCCTCTTTGCCGAGGAGACAACCGGGACTCTCAAAGTTCCTGTGAGGGAACTCGAGGAGCACCTGAGAAAGACCGACTCTGACGACCAGAGGAATGTGCCAGCCACCATCCCTAATGACATGCCACCGATCCAAACACCCAACCACCAGTTAGACACAACCCCCAACATGGAGCGAAGTTGAGCACACAGTAAAGTGGGCACGAGCAGCATCAGCCCCAGTGCCCAACGGAGTTCCATATAGGCTCTATAAGAACAGGCCACACACCTTAAATGTCATTTGGAAGCTTATGAAAGTGGCTTGGGAAAAAGGCATAATACCAAAGGCATGGCGAACGGCAGCAGGGATCCTGATTCCTAAAGAGAAGAACTCCTTAATCACCCACCAATTCCGCCAAATCAGTTTACTGAATGTGGAAGGAAAGATTTTCTTCAGCGTTGTGGCCCAAAGACTCTCTGTTTTCTTGCAAAAGAACAACTATGTGGACACCACAGTGCAGTTTTTTCAGGATGCCTGGAACATGCGAGTGTTATCTGAAACCAGGTACAATCGGCCAAGAAGAACAAGAGCGATCTGCATGTGGTTTTCTTGGACCTTTGGACCTCTTGGACGATTTCGGGTCAGTTCCTCACGAGGTGCTGTGGGCAGCCTTCAACTTCTTTCAAGTCCCTGAAAGCGTCACAAGGCTGGTCAAAACCTATTTCCAGGATGTTCAGTTCTGCGTCACAACGCAGGCTGGTACAACTGCCTGGCAGCACCTGCAGATAGGAATACTGGCCGGCTGCACCATCTCCCCACTGGCCTTCACCATGGCGATGGAACTAATCATCCGAGCATCTCGGTGGGTGGTTGGAGGACAACCACTGAAGAAGGGAATGCGGCTTCCTCCAATAAGGGCGTATATGGACGACATGACGACAATAACAACTACAAAAGCGTGCACCAAACGCCTGCTGGACAAACTCCAGAGAAACATCAGTTGGGCAAGAATGGAGATTAAACACAGCAAATCCAGCAGTATCTCCGTTGTCAAGGGCCAGCTTACCAACGAGAGGTTCCAGATCAATGACGAGCCAATTCCAACAATCCTTGAGAAGCCTATCAAAAGCCTGGGGCGGTGGTACAATGCTGATCTCAAAGATTCAATACAACTAGAACAACTCAGGCAAGATACGACGAGTGGCCTCAAAAAGATCAACAGCACTGCCCTCCCAGGGAAGCTGAAGCTCTGGTGCTTCCAGTTCGGTCTGCTGCCCCGCCTCATGTGGCCAATTTTTATCTATGAGGTCACTTTGTCCCACGCCAATCGATTGGAGAGATTGGTGAATGTACACGTGAGGAATTCGCTTGGAGTACCAAGATGCCATAGCAGCATAGGCCTGTACGGAAATGGAGCCCTCTCCCTGCCAATTTCAAGCATGGTGGAGCAGTATAAATGCTCTAAAGCAAAACTTGAAATGACCATCACAG
>NW_028292290.1:7500-15000 GCF_963383615.2 Lipophrys pholis
GGTGTAACCCTAACTCACCTGGCTGGTGAGGGGTGTAAAGGGGGGTGTAACCCTAACCCACCTGGCTGGTGAGGGGTGTAAAGGGGGGTGTAACCCTAACTCACCTGGCTGGTGAGGGGTGTAAAGGGGGGTGTAACCCTAACTCACCTGGCTGGTGAAGGGTGTAAAGGGGGGTGTAACCCTAACCCTGACCCTCTGCCCCCACAGCACCACTCCTTTGTTTCTGCAATGTTCAGCTGCAGGGAGTTTTGACCAAGGCCTGGACCAGGGTGCTGACCGTCTGCTGGGGGCGGGTCAGGGCCGTGTCGTCCGGAAGGTTGTCTGCATATTTAAAAAGTGTCATTCCTTCACTGTTACAAGAGATGGTATTAGTGAACACAGAGAAGAGAATGGCTCTGACTCTGGTATTGATCAGCTGTGAATCTGGTATTGATCAGCTGTGACTCTGGTATTGATCAGCTGTGACTGTAGCTTTGGGGGATGGTTATGTCATATAGTAGTGAGATGAAGTCAAACCATCATGAGCAGGAATATTTTAATATGCATTGTGACTAATTGATCAACTGACTGACTGAAACTAAAGCTTTGGTTTTGTCGGTCTGCTGCTGTCAGGTGTTCTCAGTGACCAGAGCAGTGGAACGTCCTCTCCACTATGTGACAGCGGGCTTCACCTCAACTTCCACCCCAACAACACGGTAAGCCCCACCTCTCACCTCACTCACCCTCTGGTTCAGTTCTCCACCTCACCCTCTGGTTCAGTTCTCCACCTCACCCTCTGGTTCAGTTCTCCACCTCACCCTCTGGTTCAGTTCTCCACCTCACCATCTGGCTAGTCTGACACTACAGCTCCGCTCGAGACTACAACTTGGTCCGCAGGAAGTTTACTGCTCCAACTAATGCAGCCACCAACTAAACATGTAGCCACCAGCTAACGCTAACATACAGCCACCAACTAAACATGTAGCCACCAGCTAACGCTAACATACAGCCACCAACTAAACATGTAGCCACCAGCTAACGCTAACATACAGCCACCAACTAAACATGTAGCCACCAGCTAACGCTAACATACAGCCACCAACTAAACATGTAGCCACCAGCTAACGCTAACATACAGCCACCAACTAAACATGTAGCCACCAGCTAACGCTAACATACAGCCACCAACTAAACATGTAGCCACCAGCTAACGCTAACATGCAGCCACCAACTGAACATGTAGCCACCAGCTAACGCTAACATGTAGCCACCAACTGAACATGTAGCCACCAGCTAACGCTAACATGTAGCCTTCAACTGAACATGTAGCCACCAGCAAACGCTAACATGTAGCCACCAACTGAACATGTAGCCACCAGCTAACGCTAACATGTAGCCACCAACTAAACATGTAGCCACCAGCTAACGCTAACATGTAGCCACCAACTAAACATGTAGCCACCAGCTAACGCTAACATACAGCCACCAACTAAACATGTAGCCACCAGCTAACGCTAACATGTAGCCACCAGCAGATTTCTGTGCGATCCTGTCGGTCAGCAGGAAGTTTACTTCTGCTCCGCTGGTTTGGTTGATGACACACGTGATGATTCCTGGTTTTCCTGCGATCACTTCAGCAGTGAAGCTCATCACTTATAGAGATTTTCCACCTGAGCTTTACATCATTAGTCACATTCCCCATTCACACACCAGGAGCCAGCCGCCATGCGGTGCTCAGTTCATCCACTGTCAAGAACACCTCGTCATATGGACAGGCAGAGTTGGGAATCGAACCTGCAACTGTCCGATTGTGAGACGACCGCTCTAACAACCATAGTTCTGTTTCCTTTAAATCCACTTTTTGTACATGAAAAATGTATAATTCTTTATATTATCTATGTGCTAGCATTATTATTATAGCAGCAGCATTAGCACCAGCATTGTTTGACATGTCTTCCCATTGACCCCGCATATATGACATGTCTTCTCGTTGCCCCCCCATGTGTGACGTGTCTTCCCATTGCCCCCCATGTGTGCCCCCACCCCCTCACCCCACCTCCCGCCCCATGATGGACGTGTTTGCCTGTTGGCCCTCCATGTGTGACGTGTCTTCATGCACCCCCCTTGTGTGATGTGGCTTCCTGCTTCCCCCAATATGTGACGTGTCTTCCTGCTGCCCCCCCCCCACCCCCACCCGCAGGACAGCCTGTCCTGCTCGTCCTGGCCCACGTCCCCAGGGCTGCGTTGGGAGAAGCGATGGGTGGACCTGCGTCTGCTGCCGCTGTTGCACTCGCGCCTGTCGCAGTACGAGCCGGACTCCGAGTCCTGCAGGTGAATCCTGATGTCCAGGTCCCGTATTCACAAAGCATCCCAAGGCTAAAAGTCGCTCTTAGTGACGTCACTCTTAAAAGAAATCTTAGAATTAATCGAAATTTAAGATTCCTATCATAAAAATAATTCACAAAGCATCTTAAGCCCTAAGAGAGGACTGAAAGATGTTCTCCGTTTATTTGGTCAGTGGTGCCGCGCACTGTGCAGACTATTTTTTTGAAGGTGTGAAAAAAGTCCATATTCTAAAGGGGTATTTGTTTTTGTTTCTGTCTGGTGCAGCGTGTCTTAATAAAATAGACATAAAATAATGTTCATGATTACACATTTTTAATACAGACCAAGATCTCTGATGGGTTAGTTTAACTCTCCATTCATTACGAGGAGCACAGAGGCTTTCTCCTGTCTTCCTTTCTCTACCAACCAATCAGCTTTCAGCAGACTGCATCATGGAGCAACGGGTTGACCACTCCTCCTCACTAAGATAAAAGTTGCTGTCAACTCCTGGATCAGAGTTGCTCTTAGAACCTTCCTCAGTCACTCTGACGCTGAGGTTCCTGGCTGGGAGTTGTTAGGCTGAGACAGGAGCTCTGAGAGGCTCAGGTGTTTAGAGAGCAGGTGAGTCCTGACGTCCGGGTGTTAGAGAGCTCACCTCCTCAGCTCCAAACATCACAGGGTTTTTTTCCTGCATGCTTACGCACTGCATCTGAAAATCGCACGCTTGGTGGGCGTGTCCTTCAACCGCGAGTCCACAACACTTCAGTCCAGGACCGGCAGCGTCTGCCGTCTGTTTACCCCCTGCCATGTACCGCCACACGCCACCGCTCGCTGATGACTGTATCAGTAATATTTGATCATGTTCAGCATGTAGCCTCACTACTGTCTGAGCCTTAAAGCTCTTTAATATGTAGCATATAGCCCCCACTGCTGTTTGAGCCTCAAAAGTCTTTAGCATGTAGCATGTTGCATGTAGCATGTAGCACTGCTCGGAGTTACGTGCTGCACCTGATTGGATAGACGTGTGTCGGGCGCTGTCAGTTCCTGCAGTTCAAACCAGACCAACATGGCGTCTCGGACACAAACTTTCTCTTTTATGACTCAAAGCAGTCCAGTGAAATGTATTTCTGAAAACATTGGAAGCCAGAAATAAGCTGTGCACTTCACATCCTTTCGCTGTGTGCTGCTGTGAGGGGGCGTGGCCTGCGGTGAGGGGAGGTGGCCTGCTGTGAGGGGGCGTGGCCTGCTGTGAGGGGAGGTGGCCTGCTGTGAGGGGGCGTGGCCTGCGGTGAGGGGAGGTGGCCTGCTGTGAAGGGGCGTGGCCGGCAAGTTCAAGTAGCTTCTTCTCGGGTATGAATTGTTCTGACAAATACAAATCTTATTCTTCTGCTGGCTGGTGTCAGCAAGCAAACTTTGTTCTTATAGATGATGAATTAGCCTTAACAGCAAGCGCTATCAGCAGCTGCTAACAGCAAGCGCTATCAGCAGCTGCTAACAGCAGCCTAATCCGTTAAAGTGTTCCCACTGCAGCAGCAGACACACTGACACCATGTAGTTAGTCTGCCGGGCCACTGGAGGGCGCTGTGGCTTGTTTTTGTAATGGAACCACACAGTTATGTGTGCAGAGAACAAAACGTTATAAACATGAACCAAATGTAGAGAAGAGACGTTCTAGTGACTGAAGATGAATCAGATGTTCTCAGGGATCTGGACGATAAAACTAGAATAGAACCGCCAACCAAACCACTGCGGGTCGGCCATGTTGGATTACTGGAGCAGGAGCAGAAGGAACTATTTTCCACGGGAGGAGATGAGCAGTAACAGGCTCCGCCTCCATCAGTCTCTGCAGGAGGGAATCAAGACCCTGAAAGAAACGTTCCCCTTTGGGAGCCGGGATATAAAGTTCAGGGATGCAGTGGATCAGAACACCGGTGTCGTGAAAACCGACCCCCAAGCGTGAATAGATTTTTGCGGATTCACTCGTATTGGTTGTGGTGTAAACAGAGCCTGAGAATAAAATCACTGATTGGATGTTTTATTGGTCGTGAGTCTTTATGTTGTGTTTCAGGAGAAAATGCTTCCAGCTGGTGGCAGTGGACGGAGTCTGCAGTGGCCTGATCCAGTTTTCTGCTGCTGACGACTGTTTGGACTGGATCCAGGCCGTCGCCGGAAACATCTCCAGCCTCACCAAGCAGAATGTGAGCGACACCCTGCGAGTTCTGACCAGAGTTCAGAGGTTCTGACCACAGAGTTCTGACCAGAGTTCTGAGGTTCTGATCACAGAGTTCTGATGATTAGAGTTCTGATGTTCTGATCAGTGTCCTGAGGTTCTGACTAGAGTTCTGAGGTTCAACCCCAGAGTTCTGACCAGAGTTCTGAGGTTCTGACAAGTGTCCTGAGGTTCTGACCAGTGTTCTGACCAGAGTTCCGAGGTTCTGACTAGAGTTCTGAGGTTCAACCCCAGAGTTCTGACCAGAGTTCCGAGGTTCTGACAAGTGTCCTGAGGTTCTGACCATGGAGGCTCTTTGTGGTTTACTGAGAACTGATCCACTGGTCCTTCTCAGAGGTTCTGATCCGGGGTTCAGTTTGAAGAAGTGTCTACTGGTTCTTCATAAGGGAGCCTCCACCCTGAGCCTCCACCCTGAACCACCCTAAGCATCCACCTGGAGCCTCCACCTGAATTATCCCCAACCTCCACCCTGAGCCTCCACTTGGAGCCTCCACCTGAATCATCCCCAACCTCCACCCTGAGCCTCCACCCTGAGCCTCCACCCTGAGCCTCCACCCTGAGCCTCCACCTGAACCACCTGGAGTATTTCTGCCTGTTGTTTCAGTCCTGCTCATGTCATGATTTTCTCTGCAGGAGGTCGTCATGGAAACGACTATCTAAGTTTAATTTGAAATCAGTGACTCTTCTTCTGTGGTTTCAGCTCAGTGACGGTGTTGTTTAATTTTACAGGTGAAGAAGATCAACCGGAACTTCCCAGTAAACCAGCAGGTAAGAACAGCTCCACCTCTCATACTCCACCTCCCCGACTGCTCCACCACCCTACACTGCTCCGTCCTGCAGCTCCACCTCCCCCACTGCTCCACCACCCTACACTGCTCCGTCCTGCAGCTCCACCTCCCCCACTGCTCCACCACCCTGCACTGCTCCGTCCTACAGCTCCACCTCCCACACGGCTCTGTCCTGCAGCTCCACCACCTACACTGCTCCGTCCTGCAGCTCCACCTCCCCCACTGCTCCACCTCCCTACACTGCTCCGTCCTGCAGCTCCACCTACCTAAAATGCTCTGTCCTGCAGCTCCACCACCTACACTGCTCCGTCCTGCAGCTACACCTCCCCCACTGCTCCACCTCCCTACACTGCTCCGTCCTGCAGCTCCACCTACCTAAAATGCTCTGTCCTGCAGCTCAACTTCCCGCACTGCTCCATCCTGCAGCTCCACCTCCCCACACTGCTCCACCCTGCAGCTCCACCTTCTATACTGCTTCGTCCTGCAGCTCCACCTCCCACACTCCACCTCCGACACTGCTCCATCCTGCAGCTCCACCTCCCCACACTGCTCCACCCTGCAGCTCCACCTTCTATACTGCTTCGTCCTGCAGCTCCACCTCCCACACTCCACCTCCGACACTGCTCCATCCTGCAGCTCCACCTCTCTATGCTTCTCTGTTCTGCAGCTCCACCTCCCATACTGCTCCATCCTGCAGCTCCACCTCCCTAAAATGCTCTGTACCGCAGCTCTACCTCCCCACACTGCTTCACCCTGCAGCTCCACCTCCCCCACTGCTCAGCCCTGCAACTCCACTTCTCACACTGCTCCGCCCTGCAGAATAGCTCCACCCTCATCTGTGTGCTCCACCCTCTCCTGTGTGCTGCAGATTGTCTACATGGGCTGGGTGGAGGAGAAGGAGCAGGACTCCGTCCAGGACCGGATGTACTCTCCAAAGTTCCTGGCTCTCCGAGGCTCCTCCCTCTTCAAATTCTCCGCTCCACCTGTGAGTGTTGGTCTCAGTGGGACTGTACCAAGTTCTGCTCCACCTGTCCCAGTGGGACTGGACCAAGTTCTGCTCCACCTGTCCCAGTGGGACTGGACCAGGTGCTGGTATTGACAGAGATCATTGAATGTATACGTTCTGCAGCCACTCAGGTGATTCTGACGAGAGTCGTCATGGTGACGGGAGATTTACAGCAGACTGTTAGAAGGGTTGTGATTGGATGAGAGGCTGCGTGTTCTGAAAATAATCTCCTGTATGATCCCGCACTGGTTCAGCTGCAGCAGCTCAATCAATCAATACCCGCTGCCAGCTTCAACAATCAATCAGTCAATCAATCAATGATCACCTGCAGCAGCTGTCAGTCGGTCAGCCTGTGTTAGAATATTATTGTAAACCACTGACGGGTACCTGTGTACCTGTGTACCTGTGTACCTGTGTACCTGTGTACCTGTGTACCTGTGCTGTGCGACTCCGTCCTTCTACAAACCTCATCTGGGCTCAGCAGACATGGTTCCTTGCTTTGCTCCAGCTGCACTCACATTGATGGGAACGAGGAAAGGTTCTCTCCCTCCTCGAGACTCCGACTAGTCCCTCCTATCTCCGACTAGTCCCTCCTGTCTTCTAATTGTCCCTCCTGTCTCCTTATCTGTCCTCTTCTCCTTCACCCCGGAAGTGTTCTGTGTGGCGGCCATGATAAGAACCGTCTGAGTTCTCAATAAGCAAAGGAAAGGAGGCTCGTTGCTTCCTTTTGAACCTCCTTTAGCCTAGGAACCACTGATGCTTCCTTTAGAACCTCCTTTAGCATAGGAACCACTGATGGTTCCTTTAGAACCTCCTTTAGCATAGGAACCACTGATGGTTCCTTTAGAACCTCCTTTAGCCTAGGAACCACTGATGCTTCCTTGAGAACCTCCTTTAGCTTAGGAACCACTGATGGTTCCATTTAAAGGAACCCGCTGATCGGAGCGTTCAGGGAAACTCAGGATGACTGAACAAGGAGCAGATCATGTAAGTTACCAAAGCAATAATCTACCTAGAACCACCTGAAATCATCTAGAACCCAGAGGAACTTTTTGTAGTTCATTTTCAGAAACTTGTAGTTCTTTCCTCACCATGGCAGACGTCACTAACTAGAGCCGCCGTCGCTTTATTATGACGTCACTAAGTGAAAGTCTGACTGCCTCACCACCGTG
>NW_028292290.1:20000-47500 GCF_963383615.2 Lipophrys pholis
ATGTTCTGATGTTCTCCTGGTATTCTCCTGGTGTTCTGGGGTTCTCCCGATGTTCTCCTGAGGCTCCCTGTGTTTCTCTTGCAGGAGCTGGAGTTCTCCAACCTCTTCGCCGTGCTTCACTGTATTCACGCCTTCCTGGCTGCCAAAGTGGCCTGCTTGGACCCGATGTTCTTGGAGGGTGGAGGCTCCACCATGGCCGGCATCTCGTCGCTGTCTGGCCTCTCTTGCAACTCTCACACTCACAAAGTCAAGTTCTCCACCTGACAGGTGGAGGTGATGCTCTCGCTTCATTCTGAAGGTGGAGCTGTGATGTAATAGGTGGAGCTTCTGCTTTTTCTTTATCTTGAAGGTGGAGCTATGACATGATGGGTGGAGCTGCTGCTCTTACTTCATCCTGAAGGTGAGCTGTGCTCCTGTGAAGCTCCAGTGAAGCTCCAGTGAAGTGAAGCTCCAGTGAAGCTCCAGTTAAGTGAAGTGAAGCTCCAGTGAAGCTCCAATAAAGTGAAGTGAACCTCCAGTAAAGAGAAGCTCCAGTGAAGCTCCAGTGAAGCTTTAGTGAAGTGAAGCTGCAGTAAAGAGAAGCTCCAGTGAAGTGAAGCTCCAGTGAAGTGACGCTCCAGTGAAGCTTTAGTGAAGTGACGCTCCAGTGAAGTGAAGCTCCAGTGAAGTGAAGCTCCAGTGAAATGAAGCTCCAGTGAAGTGACGCTCCAGTGAAATGAAGCTCCAGTGAAGTGACGCTCCAGTGAAGTGAAGCTCCAGTGAAGTGACGCTCCAGTGAAGTGAAGCTCCAGTGAAGTGACGCTCCAGTGAAATGAAGCTCCAGTGAAGCTACATTTTCACTCAACGCTTCTTTTTCATTGTTGCAACAATTTCAGTCTTTAACATCACATGGTCTCCTCACACTGACCACAGGAAACTAAAGTACTCGAGTAACTAAAAGTATTGTCAGAAGAAAGTATTTATCGTGACTGACCTGGGGGATGAAAATATGCTGGAACCTGCTGGGAGGGCGGACGCTCCAGATGATGATGGGGGGGAGGTTGAATACCAGTGGTCTATGCAAAGAGGGACGGACGCTTTGTGTGTTACCTTCCAAAAGGAAGTGGACAGTTGGACAGGAAGTGGACAGTTGGACAGGAAGTGGACAGTAAGGGGCTTGTTTTATTTTTGCTGATGTTTTTTAACAAAACGAATAAATGGCGTTTCTATCAGAATGACTATGCTGCTTTTATATCTTCACTCTAATCAAGAACTGCTCTGTAACCCTCTGTGACACTCTGACGCTCTAATGCTGCAACACTCTGACATTCTAAAGCTGCGACGCTCTGACATTCTAAAGCTGTGATGCTCTAAAGCTGCAACACTCTAACATTCTAAAGCTGCGACGCTCTAAAGCTGCGACGCTCTAACATTCTAAAGCTGCGACGCTCTAAAGCTGCGACGCTCTGACATTCTAAAGCTGTGATGCTCTAATGCTGCGACGCTCTAAAGCTGCAACACTCTAACATTCTAAAGCTGCGACGCTCTAAAGCTGCGACGCTCTAAAGCTGCAACACTCTAACATTCTAAAGCTGCGACGCTCTAAAGCTGCGACGCTCTGACATTCTAAAGCTGCGACGCTCTGACATTCTAAAGCTGCGACGCTCTGACATTCTAAAGCTGTGATGCTCTAATGCTGCGACGCTCTAAAGCTGCAACACTCTAACATTCTAAAGCTGCGACGCTCTAAAGCTGCGACGCTCTGACATTCTAAAGCTGCGACGCACTAATTCTGCGACGCTCTAAAGCTGTGAGGCTCTGACATTCTAAAGCTGCGACACTCTGACATTCTAAAGCTGCGACGCTCTAATTCTGCGACACTCTAAAGCTGTGAGGCTCTAAAGCTGCGATGCTCTAAAGCTGTGATGCTCTAAAGCTGTGACGCTCTAATGCTGCAATGCTCTATAACTAAGACGCTCTAATGCTGTGATTCTCTGACGCGCTAATGCTGCAACGCTCTAATGCTGTGACATTCTAAAGCTGCGACGCTCTAAAGCTGCAACACTCTAACATTCTAAAGCTGCGACGCTCTAAAGCTGCAACACTCTGACATTCTAAAGCTGCGACGCCATAAAGCTGCGACGCTCTGACATTCTAAAGCTGCAACGCTCTAATTCTGCGACGCTCTAAAGCTGCGACGCTCTAAAGCTGTGAGGCTCTAAAGCTGTGAGGCTCTAAAGCTGCGATGCTCTAAAGCTGTGAGGCTCTAATGCTGCGACGCTCTGACATTCTAAAGCTGCAACGCTCTAAAGCTGCAACGCTCTAAAGCTGTGACGCTCTAATGCTGCAATGCTCTATAACTAAGACGCTCTAATGCTGTGATTCTCTGACGCACTAATGCTGCAACGCTCTAATGCTGTGACATACTAAAGCTGCGACGCTCTAAAGCTGCGATGCTCTAATGCTGCAACGCTCTAATGCTGTGACATACTAAAGCTGCGACGCTCTAAAGCTGCGATGCTCTAAAGCTGTGACGCTCTAAAGCTGTGACGCTCTAATGCTGCAATGCTCTATAACTAAGACGCTCTAATGCTGTAACTCTCTGACGCGCTAATGCTGCAACGCTCTAATGCTGTGACGCTCTAATGCTGCGACACTCTGACATTCTAAAGCTGCGACGCTCTAATGCTGCAAAGCTCTGAAACAAAGACTCTCTAATGCTGTAACTCTCTGACGCGCTAATGCTGCAACACTCTGACATTCTAAAGCTGCGACGCTCTAATACTGCAACACTCTGACATTCTAAAGCTGCAACGCTCTAATGCTGCAACACTCTGACATTCTAAAGCTGCGACGCTCTAATACTGCAACACTCTGACATTCTAAAGCTGTGACTCTGACGTGCTAATGCTGCAACGCTCTGACATTCTAAAGCTGTGACTCTGACGTGCTAATGCTGCAACGCTCTGACATTCTAAAGCTGTGACTCTGATGCTCTAATGCTGCAACGCTCTGACATTCTAAAGCTGTGACTCTGACGCTCTAATGCTGCAACACTCTGACATTCTAAAGCTGTGACTCTGACGTGCTAATGCTGCAACGCTCTGACATTCTAAAGCTGTGACTCTGATGCTCTAATGCTGCAACGCTCTGACATTCTAAAGCTGTGACTCTGATGCTCTAATGCTGCAACACTCTGACATTCTAAAGCTGCGACGCTCTAATACTGCAACACTCTGACATTCTAAAGCTGAGACGCTGTAAAGCTGTGATGCTCTAATGCTGCGACGCTCTGACGCACTAATGCTGCAACGCTCTGACGTGCTAATGCTGCAACGCTCTGATGCTGTAATGCAGCAATGCTTTGACGCTCTAATGCTGCAACTCTCTGACGCTCTAATGCTGCAACGCTCTGATGCTCTAATGCTGCGATGCAGACACTCTAATCCTGCGATGCTCTAATGCTTTGACGCTCTGATGCTCTAATGCTGTGCTTCTCTGATACTCTAATGCTGCAACACTCTAATGCTGTAATGCTCTAAAGCTGGGACTCTGTGATTCTCTAATGCAGCAACACTCCAACGCTCTAGTGCTGTGACTCCAACGCTCTAATGATGCGACTCTCTGACGCTCTAATGCTGTGACTCTCTAATGATGCGACTATCTGGCGCTCTAATGGTGTGACTCTCTAATGATGCGACTATCTGGTGCTCTAATGCTGTGACTCTCGGATGCTGTGACTCACTGACACTCTAATGCTGCAATGCAGACCCTCAATGCTGCGATGCTCTAATGCTGTGACTCTCTAAAGCTGCGATGCTCTGACACTCTAATGCTGCGACTCTGACGCTTTGATGTTGCGACGCTGTAATGTTGCAACATTCTGACGCTCTAATTCTGTGACTCTGTGATGCTCAAATGCTGCGACGCTTTGACGGTGTAATGTTGGAATGCTCTGATGCGCCAATGCTCTAAAGCTGCAACGCTCTAATGCTGCAACGCTCTGATGCTCTAATGCTGCAACGCTCTAATGCGGCAACGCTCTAAAGCTGCAACGCTCTGACGCTGCAACGCTCTAATGCTGCAATGCTCTGATGCTCTAAAGCTGCAACGCTCTAATGCTGCAACGCTCTAATGCGGCAACGCTCTAAAGCTGCGACACTCTAAAGCTGCGACGCTCTGACATTCTAAAGCTGCGACGCTCTGACATTCTAAAGCTGTGATGCTCTAATGCTGCGACGCTCTAAAGCTGCAACACTCTAACATTCTAAAGCTGCGACGCTCTAAAGCTGCGACGCTCTGACATTCTAAAGCTGCGACGCACTAATTCTGCGACGCTCTAAAGCTGTGAGGCTCTGACATTCTAAAGCTGCGACACTCTGACATTCTAAAGCTGCGACGCTCTAATTCTGCGACACTCTAAAGCTGTGAGGCTCTAAAGCTGCGATGCTCTAAAGCTGTGATGCTCTAAAGCTGTGACGCTCTAATGCTGCAATGCTCTATAACTAAGACGCTCTAATGCTGTGATTCTCTGACGCGCTAATGCTGCAACGCTCTAATGCTGTGACATTCTAAAGCTGCGACGCTCTAAAGCTGCAACACTCTAACATTCTAAAGCTGCGACGCTCTAAAGCTGCAACACTCTGACATTCTAAAGCTGCGACGCCATAAAGCTGCGACGCTCTGACATTCTAAAGCTGCAACGCTCTAATTCTGCGACGCTCTAAAGCTGCGACGCTCTAATGCTGCAATGCTCTATAACTAAGACGCTCTAATGCTGTGATTCTCTGACGCACTAATGCTGCAACGCTCTAATGCTGTGACATACTAAAGCTGCGACGCTCTAAAGCTGCGATGCTCTAATGCTGCAACGCTCTAATGCTGTGACATACTAAAGCTGCGACGCTCTAAAACTGCGATGCTCTAAAGCTGTGACGCTCTAAAGCTGCGACGCTCTGACATTCTAAAGCTGCGACGCTCTGACATTCTAAAGCTGTGATGCTCTAATGCTGCGACGCTCTAAAGCTGCAACACTCTAACATTCTAAAGCTGCGACGCTCTAAAGCTGCGACGCTCTGACATACTAAAGCTGCGACGCTCTAAAGCTGCGATGCTCTAAAGCTGTGACGCTCTAAAGCTGTGACGCTCTAATGCTGCAATGCTCTATAACTAAGACGCTCTAATGCTGTAACTCTCTGACGCGCTAATGCTGCAACGCTCTAATGCTGTGACGCTCTAATGCTGCGACACTCTGACATTCTAAAGCTGCGACGCTCTAATGCTGCAAAGCTCTGAAACAAAGACTCTCTAATGCTGTAACTCTCTGACGCGCTAATGCTGCAACGCTCTAATGCTGCAACACTCTGACATTCTAAAGCTGCGACGCTCTAATACTGCAACACTCTGACATTCTAAAGCTGTGACTCTGACGTGCTAATGCTGCAACGCTCTGACATTCTAAAGCTGTGACTCTGACGTGCTAATGCTGCAACGCTCTGACATTCTAAAGCTGTGACTCTGATGCTCTAATGCTGCAACGCTCTGACATTCTAAAGCTGTGACTCTGATGCTCTAATGCTGCAACACTCTGACATTCTAAAGCTGCGACGCTCTAATACTGCAACACTCTGACATTCTAAAGCTGAGACGCTCTAATACTGCAACACTCTGACATTCTAAAGCTGAGACGCTGTAAAGCTGTGATGCTCTAATGCTGCGACGCTCTGACGCACTAATGCTGCAACGCTCTGACGTGCTAATGCTGCAACGCTCTGATGCTGTAATGCAGCAATGCTTTGACGCTCTAATGCTGCAACTCTCTGACGCTCTAATGCTTTGACGCTCTGATGCTCTAATGCTGCGATGCAGACACTCTAATCCTGCGATGCTCTAATGCTTTGACGCTCTGATGCTCTAATGCTGTGCTTCTCTGATACTCTAATGCTGCAACACTCTAATGCTGTAATGCTCTAAAGCTGGGACTCTGTGATTCTCTAATGCAGCAACACTCCAACGCTCTAGTGCTGTGACTCCAACGCTCTAATGATGCGACTCTCTGACGCTCTAATGCTGTGACTCTCTAATGATGCGACTCTCTGACGCTCTAATGCTGTGACTCTCTAATGATGCGACTATCTGGCGCTCTAATGCTGTGACTCTCTAATGATGCGACTATCTGGTGCTCTAATGCTGTGACTCTCGGATGCTGTGACTCACTGACACTCTAATGCTGCAATGCAGACCCTCAATGCTGCGATGCTCTAATGCTGTGACTCTCTAAAGCTGCGATGCTCTGACACTCTAATGCTGCGACTCTGACGCTTTGATGTTGCGACGCTGTAATGTTGCAACATTCTGACGCTCTAATTCTGTGACTCTGTGATGCTCAAATGCTGCGACGCTTTGACGGTGTAATGTTGGAATGCTCTGATGCGCCAATGCTCTAAAGCTGCAACGCTCTAATGCTGCAACGCTCTGATGCTCTAATGCTGCAACGCTCTAATGCGGCAACGCTCTAAAGCTGCAACGCTCTGACGCTGCAACGCTCTAATGCTGCAATGCTCTGATGCTCTAAAGCTGCAACGCTCTAATGCTGCAACGCTCTAATGCGGCAACGCTCTAAAGCTGCAACGCTCTGACGCTCTAATGCTGCAACGCTCTAATGCTGCAATGCTCTGATGCTCTAAAGCTGCAACGCTCTGACGCTCTAATGCTGCAACGGTCTGACGCTCTAAAGCTGCAACGCTCTGACGCTCTAATGCTGCAATGCTCTGATGCTCTAATGCTGCAACGCTCTGACGCTCTAATGCTGCAATGCTCTGATGTTCTAATGCTGCAATGCTCTGACGCTCTAATGCTGCAATGCTCTGATGTTCTAATGCTGCAATGCTCTGACGCTCTAATGCTGCAATGCTCTGATGTTCTAATGCTGCAATGCTCTGACGCTCTAATGCTGCAATGCTCTGATGCTCTAATACTGCCACGCTCTGATGCTCTAATGTTGCAACGCTCTGACGCTGCAACGTTCTGATGCTCCAACGGTCTAAAGCTGCGACGCACTAATGCTGCAATGCACTAATGCTGCGACTGACGCTTTGGTCCCAGAGTTTCTACCGGCGTTGCTCCAGGCGTTGCTCCAGGCGTTGCTCCTGGACGCTGATGACTTTAAACCTTCCTCCAGTTTTCCATTGAGCAGAAACACACTCAGGATTGTGACCTTTTATTTTGTGCCAAACTTTTACAGAGAAGAAACATTTTCAGAGTGACGACACACAGGACGAGGAACCAGGGCGCCGGGCCAGTCCAGTCCGGTCCAGTACACATCCTGGGCCAGTCCGCACCGGGCCGGTCCAGTCCGGTCCTCACTGGGCCAGTCCGGTCCACATGCAGGGCCAAACTGGGCCAAACTGGGCCAGTCCAATCCAGTCCGTACGTCAGGCCAGCACACTGGCTGTAACAGTTGACGTGAACCTCGGGTCAGGAAGGGGCAGTCGGCGTGCACGTGCACGTGCACAGCAGTGGCTTGGTGTACTGAGCCGGATGTGATTAGCAGTCAGCTGATGCTGAAGAGGCCTGTCACGTTCAATTAAAGTGGGTCTGAGTAATTTACACGCTGGGAAATGATTTCTTTATTGCTTTGTTGCTCCGAAATGAATGTAAAAAAAAACTTAAAGAAAATAATTGTTCACACACAACAAAATGCACTGAAGTCATAATTGTTTGTTTACAGCAGAATAACGTGAAGCAGTAATCAATCAGTTCCCAGTGTCAGAGATACAGTACAGCTAGAGGGCGCTACAACCAAAGGACTGTCATCAGAAGGGAAGCACACACAAACAAGACTTAAACATTCAGCTCGGAATCTAAAAACCAATGACGGTTCATTCAAAGGGGGCGGAGTCAAATCTTTCAAGAAAACGTGACATCACATCCATTGTGCGCTGCTTTTGTCTTAAGGTTAATTTTTCTGGAATGTTGTTTCCTTCAGCTGGTTTACGGCTTCAGAAGCTCCGAAAAACAAAATGCCAGTGTGGGCGGAGCCTGGCAGCTGGGAGGGGCCTGCCAGCTGGGCGGGGCCTGCCAGCTGGGCGGAGCCTGCCAGCTGGGCGGGGCCTGCCAGCTGGGCGGAGCCTGCCAGCTGCGCGGGGCCTGCCAGCTGGGCGGAGCCTGCCAGCTGGGAGGAGCCTGGCAGCTGGGCGGAGCCTGCCAGCTGGGAGGAGCCTGCCAGCTGGGAGGGGCCTGCCAGCTGGGCGGGGCCTGCCAGCTGGGCGGAGCCTGCCAGCTGGGCGGGGCCTGCCAGCTGGGAGGAGCCTGCCAGCTGGGCGGAGCCTGCCAGCTGGGCGGGGCCTGATTGGCCATCTCCGATTGTCCACAACTTTCCAGTAAAGACAAACAGCAGGAAGGTTACTCGTCTGCAGCTGAAACTTGGGAAGAAGTTAAACCACGAAGAAACACAGAGTCACTCTGATCCTGCAGTCTGCTGACAGGAAGAGGAGGAGGAGGAGGAAGAGGAGGAGGAGGAGGAGGAAGAAGAGGAGTCCTGTCACCCTCCTACTCTACCCATCGATCCTCTTCAGCATCAGTCGCCTCTGGATCATTTAAAGTGCAGAAAGTTCCTGGAACCCCATTGACATAGTCCAGGACCCTGAACGCAGCATGACAGTGCTGCTTATCCAATCAGCTTCCAGCTGTACCAGTGACATCACTGTGACTGAGCCAAGGAGTGACGAGGATTCCATCAACCAACATCGACATCTTTTCCCGACTAGATCCAGACCGGATCAAGACCACATCCATACTGGACCCAGACCGGATCCAGACCAGATCCATATGGAACCAAAACCGGACCCAGACTAGATCCATACTGGACCCAGACCAGGCTCAGACTGGATCAAGACCAGATCAGACCCAGACCAGATCCAGACCTGAACCACACCGGACCCAAAACAGTTCTAGACTGGACCCAGACTAGATTCAGACCACACGGAGACCAGACTTTGGCTGCAGTCAGACTTGATTTGAACTCATTTATAACCCCCTCTTCAGAAGATTCTAGACCCCACCCCCACCCCCACCCCACCTCCCTGATTGGAAACAGTTTTAGACGGGGGCGTGGCCTACGGAGTTATTGCCGTTAGTTTTACATTAATTCTTTTAATGGTTTTAAGAGGCACTTTGTTTGAAAAAGGTGCTTTTCTCTAATTCCATGACTTACGGTGCCCTCTAGTGGTTGGTTGTTAGAATAGCAGTAGGCTGCAGTCTGTGCGTAGTTACCATGGCAATGGAGCTCCCCACATTGAGCGCTTCAGTTTATTAACAAGTGAATTTCTCAGTTTCTAAGTCAGAGGAAGTGAAGCTGGAAGCTGATTGGTTCAGACTGATTGGTCATGTGACAGTGAGGTCATGTGACTAAAGACTGACTCGTGTCACACCAGAACTTCGCAAATGCTTTTCTGTCATTTCTACACTTGATTGAAATGTTTTTCCAGTTAAATAAACAGTTTATTAAAAATCGAAAAGAACAAGTGAAGTTTCTGTTTATTTAACTGAATTATGGGAAAGATGAGTTTTCATCTTGTGTCTAACTTTTTGAATAGATTTTCTTAAAGGCTCCAGAAGGCGGGGGAGACGTGATTGGCTGAACCAGCTGGATGCTGCATTCAGGGTCAGCTCAGACATCTGGGCTCTCTGCAGCTCGTGGTTTGAGCAAGTCCCACTCTCAGAAGAGTTATACGTTTGAATTCTTTTTAACAACTGATAAAGCAAGAAAAGGTTTTTACCCTGCTACGCTTTCTGACTTTATCCTTCGTTAAAAAGAATTCAAAAGTATATGTGTCATAACGACATAATGAACATAATCCAACTCTCAGAAGAGTTGTTGTTTGTTGTGTGATGCACAAATCCAGAGGGGTGTTGAGGCAGAGTGTCACCCCTCCCCAGAGCAGAGCAGAGCGTCACTCCTCCAGGGAGCAGAGCAGAGCGTCACTTCTCCAGGGAGCAGAGCAGAGCAACACTTCTCCAAGAAGCAGAGCATCACTCCTCCCATGAGCAGAGTGTCACTCCTCCAGGGGGCAGAGTGTCACTCCTCCAGGGGGCAGAGTGTCACTCCTCCAGGGAGCAGAGCAGAGCGTCACTCCTCCCCGGAGCAGAGCGGAGCGTCACTTCTCCCGGTAGTACAGCAGGAAGGCTTTCAGCGCCTCGGGCAGCGGCAGACTCATGATCTGCTCCCGCAGAACGTTCACCTGCTTCAGGACCTCAATGTCTCCGACGTCCCTGTCCTCTTGCTGCTCCTCGTCCTCCTGCACCTCCTTCTGCTCGTCCTCCTGCTCCTCCTCCTCGCTCTCCACCGTCTGCGGGATCAGCTGGTTTCCCACGAACACGTAGGTGTTGATGCGGCGCCGCCGGCAGCGTCTGCGTTTGCGTTTGTGGGGGACGCGCTGCAGCGCGCCGCATCCCGGCTCCTCGCCTGCTACACCGCGCAGCGTGCGGCGGATGTAGATCCGGGACAGATCCTGAAGGCTGCGCACCGTCACCGGGGCTGAGAACACACACACACACACACACACACACACACACACACACACACACACACACACACACACACACACACACACACACACACACACACACACACACACACACACACACACACAGTGAATAAAACATGGAGCCATCCAGCAGCTGGTATGTTAATCTAGGTAACAGAGATATCCTGGTATGTTAATCCAGGTAACAGAGATATCCTGGTATGTTAATCCAGGTAACAGAGATATCCTGGTATGTTAATCCAGGTAACAGAGATATCCTGGTATGTTCTGATTCTTCTTCCTCATGTCGTTGTGTGTCGTTCTTCTGTCATGTTGTCTTTTGTTTGTCAGCAGTTGTGTTTGTTATGTTGCTTGTTGTTGTTTTGAATTCTAGCAGTGATGTTTGTGTTGTTATTACTATCTTGACTGAGAGCTGAAGCAGTGTTGGTGACCTGTTCATTGAGGTGTGTGTGTGTGTGTGTGTGTGTGTGTGTGTGTGTGTGTGTGTGTGTGTGTGTGTGTGTGTGTGTGTGTGTGTGTGTGTGTGTGTGTGTGTGTGTGTGTGTGTGTGTCTCACGGAGATGCACAGTGTCAGGCTTCTCTCCCTCGGACCGGTTCTGTTGAGCAAGTGAAGCGAATGAAACCGCCAAGATGTTCTTACTCTCCCAAGTCGTCTGACCGGTCCTGGTGATCTGAGTCAGCTACACACACACACACACACACACACACACACACACACACACACACACACACACACACACACACACACACACACACACACACACACACACACACACACACACACACACACACACACACACACACACACACACACAGAATAAAACATGGAGCCATCCAGCAGCTGGTATGTTAATCCAGGTAACAGAGATATCTAGGTATGTTAATCCAGGTAACAGAGATATCTAGGTATGTTAATCCCGGTAAAAGAGATATCTAGGTATGTTAATCCAGGTAACAGAGATATCTAGGTATGTTAATCCCGGTAACAGAGATATCCTGGGTCTCTTCATCACAGTTCGTAGTACAGGGGGGTATTCCAGAAAGTGGGTTTTGTGAAAACTCAGGGTAAGTTAACTCTGAAATTAGGGAAACTCTGAGTTTTCTGTTCCAGTGAGAACTGAACTAAGCTTGGGGTCAGTCACAGTAACAGACTCTGATGCGAACCTGCTGGCTGGCAGGTTTAGTAGAGGAAACCCTGAGTTTCTACTGCTCCTCCCACCTGAGGCCTGTACTACGAAGCTGGATTTTCTCTTATCTAGATAACTTCAGGATTAACTCTGGTTTTCTGTACTACGAAGCTGGATTTTCTCTTATCTAGATAACTTCAAGGATTAACTCTGGTTTTCTCTTATCCAGATAACTTCAGGATTAAGTCTGGGTTTTCTCTTATCCAGGTAACTTCAGGATTAACTCTGGTTTTCTCTTATCCAGATAACTTCAGGATTAACTCTGGGTTTCTCTTATCCAGATAACTTCAGGATTAACTCTGGGTTTCTGTACTACGACTCTCGCTCACTTCTCACCAGGATAAATCACCATGGTAACTGACACTGAAAGTCTAACCTGCTCCGGAGCAGGATATGTTCTAGATAAGAGGTCAGAGCTCCGCCTCCTGACCAATCAGATCTCTTGGAAAATGCCCCGCCCATTCTTAAATGATGGTGATTGGTGGGCAGGTTCAGCTCTGAGCTGCAGCAGAGAGGAGAGGAGAAATTAATCTAGAACAATCTTTAGACATAATAAAATAAATCCTGGTCTCTGAGGCTCTGAAGGTGGTTCTGGTTCTGGTTCTTGACTTGTTCCAGGTCTGTTTATCTGGAATAATGAGGTTCATGATCACACCTGACAGAACTGCAGAACCATGAATTTATGGAAGCAGAACTCCTCCTGTCGTCATGGTGATGAATTAATATTCCAACAGGAAACACAAGAGAACCTCCGCCTCAGAACCAGTGATGGAGAACCTAAAGTAAAAGAAGAGCAGTGAGGAAGTTCTGCCTGGAACCGTTCTGCTGGAATAAAGTGGAACTGAGTGATCACAGTGCTGTTCCTTTATATCACTGATCCATTAATCTGCTCTAATCTCACCAAGTCAGGAAGGTTCTGGTTCTGGCTGCAGCAGCAGTGTTGCTTTGAGCTGCTGGATGGGTTGGAATTCTTCATAATCTCAGAGATTAACTGCTCCTTCAGTAATCTGGAAACTGCTCTGGAGGGTTTCTCTGTGTGTGATTGGTCAGACGCTGCAAGCTCCGCCCCTTTCACGTGAACGCTCACACCTGGTCTGGGTAGAACCAGAGAGTTGAGAACCTGCTTGGTAGGAACGGTGATCAGGATCACTCTCATCTGGATAAGTTAACCAGGGAACAGAGAACCTGGTATGTTGTTCAGGGTTCTTAGTACAGGCCTCAGGGTTCTTAGTACAGGTCTCAGGTTCTAGTACAGGCCTCAGGTTCTAGTAACAGGTCTCAGGTTCTAGTAACAGGCCTCAGGTTCTAGTACAGGTCTCAGGGTTCTTAGTACAGGCCTCAGGTTCTAGTACAGGTCTCAGGGTTCTTAGTACAGGCCTCAGGTTCTAGTAACAGGCCTCAGGTTCTAGTACAGGCCTCAGGTTCTAGTACAGGTCTCAGGGTTCTTAGTACAGGCCTCAGGTTCTAGTAACAGGCCTCAGGTTCTAGTACAGGTCTCAGGGTTCTTAGTACAGGCCTCAGGTTCTAGTACAGGTCTCAGGGTTCTTAGTACAGGCCTCAGGTTCTAGTAACAGGCCTCAGGTTCTAGTACAGGCCTCAGGTTCTAGTACAGGTCTCAGGGTTCTTAGTACAGGCCTCAGGTTCTAGTACAGGTCTCAGGGTTCTTAGTACAGGCCTCAGGTTCTAGTAACAGGCCTCAGGTTCTAGTACAGGCCTCAGGTTGTAGTACAGGTCTCAGGGTTCTTAGTACAGGCCTCAGGTTCTAGTAACAGGTCTCAGGTTCTAGTACAGGCCTCAGGTTCTAGTAACAGGTCTCAGGTTCTAGTACAGGTCTCAGGTTCTAGTACAGGTCTCAGGTTCTAGTACAGGTCTCAGGGTTCTTAGTACAGGCCTCAGGTTCTAGTAACAGGTCTCAGGTTCTAGTACAGGTCTCAGGTTCTAGTAACAGGTCTCAGGTTCTAGTACAGGTCTCAGGTTCTAGTACAGGTCTCTGAAGCAGCGACTAGAAACGGATATATAAATGTTGAAGTGTGTGTGTACCTGGTCGTCGATGGGCATGACCAGGATTCCTCCGACCTTCAGCAGGACCTTCATGTAGTCCTCCTGATCCTTCTGGACGCCGGCGCCGCAGTAGATCCGGTCGTACTGGTGACTGTCGGCAGAGATCTGCAGACAGTTTCCCACCACAAACACCGGCTCGCACAACTCGAACCTACAACATCAACACAACGTCAACACAACGTCAACATCAACACAACGCGACAACACGTCAACACAACATCAACGTCAACACAACGCAACAACACGTCAACACAACATCAACACAACATCAACACAACATCAACACAACATCAACACAACGTCAACATCAACACAACATCAACACAACATCAACACAACATCAACACAACGCGACAACACGTCAACACAACATCAACACAACGTCAACATCAACACAACGCAACAACACGTCAACACAACATCAACACAACATCAACACAACGTCAACATCAACACAACGCGACAACACGCCAACACAACATCAACATCAACACAACGTCAACATCAACACAACGCGACAACACGTCAACACAACATCAACACAACGTCAACACAACGTCAACATCAACACAACGCAACAACACGTCAACACAACATCAACATCAACACAACGTCAACACAACGTCAACATCAACACAACGCAAGAACACGTCAACACAACGTCAACGCAACGTCAACACAACGTCAACACAACGTCAACACAACGTCAACATCAACACAACGCAACAACACGTCAACACAACATCAACACAACATCAACATCAACACAACGTCAACACAACATCAACATCAACACAACGCGACAACACGTCAACACAACATCAACACAACGTCAACACAACGTCAACACTAAGTCAACATCAACACAACGCAACAACACGTCAACACAACATCAACACAACATCAACACAACGTCAACACAACGTCAACACAACGTCAACATCAACACAACAACACGTCAACACAACATCAACATCAACACAACGTCAACACAACATCAACACAACGTCAACATCAACGTCAACACAACATCAACACAACGTCAACATCAACGTCAACACAACGTCAACACAATGTCAACATCAACACAACGCAAGAACACATCAACACAACGTCAACATCAACACAACATCAACACAACGTCAACACAACATCAACACAACGTCAACACAACATCAACACAACATCAACACAACATCAACACAACGTCAACACAACGTCAACATCAACACAACGCGACAACACGTCAACACAACGTCAACACAACGTCAACACAACGTCAACACAAACACAACGCGACAACACGTCAACACAACATCAACACAACATCAACATCAACACAATGTCAACACAATGTCAACATCAACACAACGCGACAACACGTCAACACAACATCAACACAACATCAACATCAACACAACGTCAACACAACGTCAACATCAACACAACGCGACAACACGTCAACACGTCAACACAACGTCAACATCAACACAACGCGACAACACGTCAACACAACATCAACACAATGCAAGAACACATCAACACAACGTCAACACAACATCAACATCAACACAACGCGACAACACGTCAACAGAACATCAACATCAACACAACGTCAACATCAACACAACGTCAACATCAACACAACGTCAACATCAACACGACAACACGTCAACACAACGTCAACACAACATCAACACAACGTCAACACAACGTCAACATCAACACAACGCAAGAACACATCAACACAACATCAACATCAACATCAACACAACATCAACATCAACATCAACACAACATCAACATCAACGCAAGAACACATCAACACAACGTCAACACAACATCAACATCAACGCGACAACACGTCAACACAACATCAACACAACGTCAACACAACGTCAACACAACGTCAACACTAAGTCAACATCAACACAACGCAACAACACGTCAACACAACATCAACACAACATCAACATCAACACAACGTCAACACAACATCAACACAACATCAACATCAACGTCAACACAACGTCAACACAACGTCAACATCAACACAACAACACGTCAACACAACATCAACATCAACACAACGTCAACACAACATCAACACAACGTCAACATCAACGTCAACACAACGTCAACACAATGTCAACATCAACACAACGCAAGAACACATCAACACAACGTCAACATCAACACAACATCAACACAACGTCAACATCAACGTCAACACAACGTCAACACAACGTCAACACAACGTCAACACAACGTCAACATCAACACGACAACACGTCAACACAACATCAACACAACGTCAACACAACACCAACATCAACACAACGTGACAACACGTCAACACAACATCAACACAACATCAACACAACGTCAACATCAACACAACGCGACAACACGTCAACACAACGTCAACACAACGTCAACACAACGTCAACACAACGTCAACATCAACACAACGCGACAACACGTCAACACAACATCAACACAACATCAACATCAACACAATGTCAACACAATGTCAACATCAACACAACGCGACAACACGTCAACACAACATCAACACAACATCAACATCAACACAACGTCAACACAACGTCAACATCAACACAACGCGACAACACGTCGACACAACGTCAACACAACGTCAACATCAACACAACGCGACAACACGTCAACACAACATCAACACGATGCAAGAACACATCAACACAACGTCAACACAACATCAACATCAACACAACGCGACAACACGTCAACAGAACATCAACATCAACACAACGTCAACATCAACACAACGTCAACATCAACACGACAACACGTCAACACAACGTCAACACAACATCAACACAACGTCAACACAACGTCAACATCAACACAACGCAAGAACACATCAACACAACATCAACATCAACATCAACACAACATCAACATCAACGCAAGAACACATCAACACAACATCAACACAACATCAACACAACGCGACAACACGTCAACACAACATCAACACAACATCAACACAACGCGACAACACGTCAACACAACATCAACATCAACACAACGTCAACATCAACATCAACACAACGTCAACACAACATCAACACAACGTCAACACAACATCAACATCAACACAACATCAACATAACGTCAACATCAACATCAACACAACGTCAACATCAACATCAACACAACGTCAACATCAACACAACATCAACACAACGTCAACATCAACATCAACACAACGTCAACACAACGTCAACATCAACACATCAACATCAACACAACGTCAACACAACATCAACACAACATCAACGTCAACATCAACACAACGTCAACACGTCAACACAACATCAACATCAACAAAACGTCAACATCAACACAACATCAACATCAACACAACGTCAACATCAACACAACGTCAACACAACATCAACATCAACACAACGTCAACATCAACACAACGTCAACATCAACAAAACATCAACGTCAACATCAACACAACGTCAACACAACGTCAACATCAACACAACGTCAACATCAACAAAACATCAACGTCAACATCAACACAACGTCAACACAACGTCAACATCAACACAACGTCAACATCAACACAACATCAACATCAACACAACGTCAACATCAACACAACATCAACATAACGTCAACACAACGTCAACACAACGTCAACATCAACATCAACACAACATCAACACAACAACACAACATCAACACAACGCGACAACACATCAACACATCAACACAACGCGACAACACATCAACACAACATCAACACAACATCAACACAATGTCAACACAACGTCAACATCAACACAACAACACATCAACACAACATCAACACAACACATCAACAACACATCAACATCAACACAACAACACATCAACACAACATCAACACAACGTCAACACAACACAACAACACATCAACACAACATCAACACAACACGTCAACAACACATCAACAACACATCAACACAACATCAACACAACGTCAACATCAACATCAACACAACATCAACACACCAACACATCAACGCAACATCAACACAACACACCAACACACCAACACAACATCAACACAACGTCAACACAACGTCAACATCAACACAACACACCAACACATCAACACAATGTCAACATCAACACAACATCAACACAACACACCAACACACCAACACAACATCAACACAACACACCAACACATCAACACAACATAACACATCAACACAACATCAACACAACATCAACACAACATCAACACAACATCAACACAACGCGACAACACATCAACACAACATCAACAACACATCAACACATCAACACAACATCAACATTAACACAACACAACATCAACACAACATCACACCAACACACCAACACATCATCAACACAACATCAACATCAACACATCATCAACACAACATCAACATCAACACAACATCAACACAACACACCAACACACCAACACATCATCAACACAACATCAACATCAACACAACATCAACGCCAGCACGACACTGAAGTGTGGGCTCACTGATCGAAGCTGTCGCTGTTCTTGATGAAGTCGTCGAGCTTCTGTCGGGCGTATTCCACCACGTCCGTGTGCAGCTCCACGCCGTGATTCACCCCGAACGGCCCTGAGGACACACAGCCGGACGCCACTGATCACTCTCGCTCTCACTCTCACTCTCACTCACTACAGCCGCCACACCACAGGAAACAGGAAACAAACAGGGAACAGAGAACACAGGGAAAGGAAAACAGAGGAAACGGAGGCTGAAGCTCTGTCACAACTCAGTCTCTGTGCAGGACCTGGACCTGCACAGAGACTGAAGAGCTGGTCCAGGACCTGCAGGGTTCCTCCAGGACCTGGACCAGCATCGGTGACATGGCCTTCAGAGCCCAGCAGCAGCGTGGACGGCGATCCAGGTTACCTATGATGAGTCCCACCATGGTGCTCAGGTAGCCGGTGCCACTGCCCAGGTTGAGGAAGGAGAGCCCTGGCTGCAGGCGCAGCGCCTCCATCACCTCGGAGTAGATGCAAGGCGCCGACAGATGGATGTTCCCATGTTTCCAGGCCAGGTCCTTGTAGGCGCTGTCCCGGTATCCGTCCAGGTAGTAGTCCCCGCGGTCGATGGCCCGGAAGGCCTGCTCCACCTTCTCCGTGCGGATGTACTGCGCCTCCTTCAGGTTGTCGATCAGGTCGTCATTATCCTCACCGGCGCTCACGGCTCCACCCATAATGACCAGTGCGGGAAAGACGCGTGGACGGGACAAGGAGGCCGGCGGGGTGTGTGGCCTTCAGAAGGGTGGGGGTGTGGCCTGCAGGCAGGCGGGGGTGTGGCCTGCCGTAGTCCAATCACACGGCGCTCATGTCGCACAGAAGCAGCCTGCAGCTGATTGTCAAAGATTATTAATACAAAAAAGCTCAAGAGGCAGAAAAGTAGAAAACCACACACACACACACACACACACACACACACACACACACACACACACACACACACACACACACACACACACACACACACCTCAGTTCAAATGCCACAACAGAATCTACAACAACACTTTAAGCCCGTTTCCACTGCACAAAATGTGCCGATAGGGTACGGTAAAGTAAGGTGTGGTAAGGTATGGTACGGTAAAGTAAGGTGTGGTATAGTAAAGTGAGGTACGGTACGGTAAAGTAAGGTGTGGTAAGGTATGGTACGGTAAAGTAAGGTGTGGTATAGTAAAGTGAGGTACGGTACGGTAAAGTAAGGTATGGTACGGTAAAGTAAGGTATGGTACGGTAAAGTAAGGTGTGGTACGGTAAAGTAAGGTATGGTAAGGTACCGTAAAGTAAGGTACGGTACGGTAAAGTAAGGTGTGGTAAGGTGTGGTAAGGTATGGTACGGTAAAGTACGGTGTGGTACAGTAAAGTAAGGTATGGTAAGGTATGGTACCGTAAAGTAAGGTACGGTACGGTAAAGTAAGGTATGGTATAGTAAAGTGAGGTACGGTACGGTAAAGTAAGGTATGGTATAGTAAAGTAAGGTACGGTACGGTAAAGTAAGGTGTGGTAAGGTATGGTACGGTAAAGTAAGGTGTGGTACGGTAAAGTAAAGTAAGGAATGGTAAGGTATGGTACCGTAAAGTAAGGTACGGTACGGTAAAGTAAGGTATGGTATAGTAAAGTAAGGTACGGTACGGTAAAGTAAGGTGTGGTAAGGTACGGTACGGTAAAGTAAGGTGTGGTATAGTAAAGTAAGGTATGGTATAGTAAAGTAAGGTATGGTATAGTAAAGTGAGGTACGGTATGGTAAAGTAAGGTATGGTATAGTAAAGTAAGGTACGGTACGGTAAAGTCAAGCATAAAGTAGGTAAGTAAGGTAAGAAGGGTGATGATTTCTCGTCACCCCTCCGTTGGGGTACCCAGCAGCACAGAACGAGTCCGATGAGGACGAGCAAAATGCAGCTGTCTGCTGATTTGTCAGTAATTTACCTCACTCTGGATACGCCTAGAATATTTAAATACCTCATCAGCTATATGACGGTACGACCGCATCGTGTCCCGAGCCACGGAACCGGCCGGCCGGCATGTGCAGACACGGACGTATGTGGCCGCCTCAGAGCTCACTGACTGGACGATGCGAGGCGGCTACTCTGCAAAAGAACTTAATCAGCTGTTCACAGATGTTCTCCAGATGTGTGCTCACTATACACTCACTGGCCACTTTATTAGGTCCACCTGTCCAACTGCTCGTTAAATTTGTAATCAGCCAATCACATGGCAGCAGCTCACTGCCTTCAGGCATGTAGACCTGGTCCAGCTGACCTGCTGCAGGTCAAACCAGCATCAGGAGGAGAAGAAAGGGGATTCCAGTGACTTTGAACGTGGCTTGGTTGTTGGTACCAGACGGGCTGAGTATTTCAGAAACTGCTGATCTACTGGGATTTTCACCCACAACCATCTACCATCTCTAGTGTTTCCAGAGAATGGTCCGGAGAAGAGAAAAGATCCAGTGAGCAGCAGTTCTGTGGGTCAAATGTCTTGTTGATGCCAGAGGTCAGAGGAGAATGTCCAGACTGGTTGGAGCTGATAGAGCGGCAGCAGGAACTCCAGTAACCACTGGTTACACCCGAGGTCTGCAGGAGAACGTCTCTGAAGGCACAACACCTGGAACCTTGAGGGGGAGGAGCTCCAGCAGCAGAAGACCACCCCGGGTGCCACTCCTGTCAGCTAAGAACAGGAAACTGAGGCTCCAACCCCCACAGGCTCACCAACACTGGACTATAGAAGACTGGAAGAACGTTGCCTGGTCTGATGAGTCTCCAGTTCTGCTGCGACATTCGGATGGTCGGGTCAGAATCTGGTGTCAACATCATGAAAGCATGGATCCATCCTGCCTTGTGTCAACGGTTCAGGCTGGTGCTGGTGCTGCTGGTGGTGGTGGTGTCATGCTGGTGGTGGTGGTGGTGCTGGTGGTGCTGGTGGTGGTGGTGCTGCTGGTGGTGGTGGTGGTGGTGCTGGTGGTGGTGGTGGTGCTGCTGGTGGTGGTGGTGTCATGCTGGTGGTGGTGGTGGTGGTGGTGCTGCTGGTGGTGGTGGTGGTGGTGGTGGTGGTGGTGGTGCCATGGTGGTGGTGCTGGTGGTGCTGGTGGTGGTGGTGCTGCTGGTGGTGGTGGTGGTGGTGGTGCTGCTGGTGGTGGTGGTGGTGGTGGTGGTGCTGGTGGTGGTGGTGCTGCTGGTGGTGGTGGTGCTGGTGGTGGTGGTGCTGCTGGTGGTGCTGCTGGTGGTGGTGGTGCTGGTGGTGGTGGTGCTGCTGCTGGTGGTGGTGCTGGTGGTGGTGGTGCTGCTGGTCGTGGTGGTGGTGGTGGTGGTGCTGCTGCTGGTGGTGGTGGTGGTGGTGGTGGTGGTGGTGGTGCTGCTGCTGGTGGTGGTGCTGCTGGTGGTGGTGGTGGTGGTGGTGCTGGTGTCATGTCCGTCCCTTTATGACCACAGTGGACCCGTCTTCTGAGGACTACGTCCAGCAGGATAACACTCCATGTCATAAACCTCCAATCATCTCAGACTGGGTCCTTCAACATGACGATGGGTTCACTGGACTCAAACGTCCTCCACAGTCACCAGATCTCAATCCAGTAGAACCTTTGGGACGTGGTGGAACAGGAGACTCACATCCTGGATGTGCAGCCGACAAACCTGCAGCCACTGCGTGACGCCATCATGTCCATATGGACCAACGTCTCTGAGGAACGTCTCCAGGACCTTGTTGAATCTAGACCACCAAGGATTAAGGCAGTTCTGAAGGCAGAAGGGTCCAACCCGGTACTAGCAAGGGGTACCTGATAAAGTGGCTGGTGAGTGTAGAGAGCATCAGGACCAGTGCAGACTAGAGTCTGTCAGTAAATGTTGAACTAAAAGAAAAGCAGCATAGCCTCACATCACAAACACCAATAAATCAATCCCCCTCCTGGGGTTCGGCGGCTGTGCCTGTCCTCTGATCAGTGTCCGATCAATAACTTCTTTCTCAATATGTGAATGTTGATAGAGAAACATGTATTTTCATCATTAGGTATCGTGTGTTCGTTTACTTTATGTCCAGTAGGGGGCGTGGCCTCCCTCATTGACACCTGAAGGAGCCAATCAGCTGCAGCCGTGTTGACATGCTGCAGTTGCCACACAAACAGAGAGGCTGACAGCCAATCAGCAGGCAGGAAGCACTCAGGATGCAGCGCATGTGACGGAGGAGCAAAACAACAACAAAGGAGGGAAAGGAGGGAGGGAGAGCAGAAGGAGGGGCAGGGGGGAGGAGGAGGGGGGTAGGGGCAAGGGGGCATGAGGAGGGGCAGGGGGGAGGAGGAGGGGGGGAGGGGCAAGGGGGCATGAGGAGGGGCAGGGGGGAGGAGGAGGGGCAGGGGGGCATGAGGAGGAGGAGGAGGACGACCGGAAGGGAAGAGGGGGAGCAGGGGGTGGGGGGGGGGGGGGGGGGGGGGGGGGCTGTACGGCACATGTGTGATACCCAGACAGGGCTAAACACTGGTCCAAGGCACAGGGTTCAAACCCTTCAGCAGTGTATGCTGTTAAACCTGATTTACCAGGTACACACACACACACACACACACACACACACACACACACACACACACACACACACACACACACACACACACCAATAACAAACAGTTTAAAGTGTTTTATAGGGTTAGGGTTAGACTTCACCCAGCTGAGACCAGTTATCAACACTAACCTTAATCAGTCTGACAAATTAACTGTCTGACCCACAAACTGTCATAACTAAATAACTAAATAACTAGTCTGACCCACAAACTGTCATAACTAAATAACTAGTCTGACCCACAAACTGTCATAACTAAATAACTAAATAACTAGTCTGACCCACAAACTGTCATAACCAAATAACTAGTCTGACCCACAAACTGTCATAACTAAATAACTAACTGACTAGTCTGACCCACAAACTGTCATAACCAAATAACTAGTCTGACCCACAAACTGTCATAACTAAATAACTAACTGACTAGTCTGACCCACAAACTGTCATAACTAAATAACTAGTCTGACCCATAAACTGTCATAACTAAATAACTAAATAACTAGTCTGACCCACAAACTGTCATAACTAAATAACTAGTCTGACCCACAAACTGTCATAACTAAATAACTAAATAACTAGTCTGACCCACAAACTGTCATAACTAAATAACTAGTCTGACCCACAAACTGTCATAACCAAATAACTAGTCTGACCCACAAACTGTCATAACTAAATAACTAACTGACTAGTCTGACCCACAAACTGTCATAACTAAATAACTAAATAACTAGTCTGACCCACAAACTGTCATAACCAAATAACTAGTCTGACCCACAAACTGTCATAACTAAATAACTAACTGACTAGTCTGACCCACAAACTGTCATAACTAAATAACTAAATAACTAGTCTGACCCACAAACTGTCATAACTAAATAACTAAATAACTAGTCTGACCCACAAACTGTCACAACTAAATAACTAGTCTGACCCACAAACTGTCATAACTAAATAACTAGTCTGACCCACAAACTGTCATAACTAAATAACTAGTGTGACTAGTCTGACCCACAAACTGTCACAACTAAATAACTAGTCTGACCCATAAACTGTCATAACTAACTAACTCGTCTGACCCACAGTCATAACTGACAGGGACCTCCACGCTTGTCTCCATGGTGACACGAGCTCCACGAGTACCGAACACCCCACACACACACACACACACACACACACACACACACACACACACACACACACACACACACACACACACACACACACACAGACTTCGTCCTCCCCCCAGCCTCCGCAGCAGCACGGAGTAATGAGGAGGCCTCCTGCTGCTCCTCCTGCTGCTCCTCCTCCTGCTGCGCCTCCTGCTGCCGAGCTGAGGAGGAGCAGCAGGAGGAGCAGCAGGAGGCGCTAAGGTTAGCTCAGTGCGGGCCTCAGTGCGCCATCAGCGCACACAAAGCAGGTTAGGTAACACACGCACACGTACACGCACACAAAGAGAACAACAACACTCACCGAGCTCCGTCGCGTTCACGTCGCTTCCTTGTTTTTCGGTTTGTTTGTTTTGCGCGCCCTCGCTTCGCCTTGACCGGTCCGTGCACGAGCAGAACTAGTTAACGTGGTGACTAGTCCGTGCACGAGCAGAACTAGTTAACGTGGTCACCAGTCCGTGCACGAGCAGAACTAGTTAACGTGGTCACCAGTCCGTGCACGAGCAGCGAGGAGAACGAGTTAACGTGGTGACCAGTCCGTGCACGAGCAGCCAGGAGAACGAGTTAACGTGGTGAGCAGCTGGTTTGGAGCAGCAGCCCGAGATGAGAGGAGTCGGACTGAAGGAGGAGAAACAAACAGCTGAGAGGATGTAAACACTGGTCACGTGGTCCACTGCGTCATGACCCGGAAGTCCCTGCTGCTCCTCCCACATCACGACGTCTGCTTATTACTCCAAGGCGGGGGGGGGGGGCTCATTGAATGTGAATGAGTGATTAGTGTTACTCTGAACTCAGCAGGAAGACAGGCTCGTCTCCCGCGTTGCTGGTTCAATTCCACCGACTTGTTCCCGGTACAGCATTGGAGTAACGCCATCCGCGATTTAAACTAAAGTGCCTGTTTACAGCGCGTATTACGGTAAAGCAGTCAGAAGCCGACGGGAGCTTCATGGGGCGTTCAGGTACACCTCAGTTACAAGCATAAATCACAACAACAGTACTGTACAGGTGTATTGTAACAAAAATTCATCGAAAATCTAATTGTTTTCAGTTACCTCCACCACATTCTTGTTCTAAAGACCCCCAAGTACCTCTGTGCCTATTTTCAACTGGATTCACCGCAGCATTTTCTCACAAATACAGAAATAAAATGCACCCTATAGATACAGTACTGCAAAGGGTGTTTGTGAAACAATTCATACAAAAATCCAATTGTTTTCATGAAAATCCGCGACATTCTTGTTCTACAGGCCCACAGATGTCTCTTTTGTACCTGTTTCTAACGCTTGTCTGCTCTTTGTTGTCTTTAGATCAGACAGGCCAACAGGTCCAGACTCAGATCGTCACCCTGACTGCTAAACAGATGATAGACTAATGAGCTGCAGAGAGGATGGAGATGACCCGGTGAGTTGGACTCCTATGAATGGAGGACCAGCAAAAATGGTTAAAAGTAACCAAATTCTCCAAAGCAGAGAACGACACTGAGGAACCGAGGTTCCTGTGGGCCTGTAGAACCAGAATGTGGTGGAGGTAACTGACAACCATTAGATTTCCTCTGAACCCTGCGGATGGCGTTACTCTCGTGTCTGACCCTGAAGCCCTCAGTCAACCCAGGAAACAGAGAGATCCTGGGTATGTTGACCACGTCGTCGAGGCCTCAGGTCCCCTCAGGTGCCCTCAGGTCCCCTCAGGTCCCCTCAGGTGCCCTCAGGTCCCCTCAGGTCCCCTCAGGTGCCCTCAGGTGCCCTCAGGTCCCCTCAGGTCCCCTCAGGTGCCCTCAGGTGCCCTCAGGTCCCCTCAGGTGAACAGTGTTTACTTTCACCACAGCTCCAGTGACGTGAGCACGCACTAAAAAAAGTTTACCAGGACGCAGACAGTTTGTCTTTTCTTAGCAATGAAGAGTGTGTGAGTGTGTGTGAGAGTGTGTGAGTGTGTGTGAGAGTGTGTGAGTGTGTGTGAGAGTGTGTGAGTGTGTGTGAGAGTGTGTGAGAGTGTGTGAGTGTGTGAGTGTGAGTGTGTGTCACCTGGGGTCACTCTGATTGTAGCTCCGATTGATTATTTTATTTTGTAGCACGGGTATTAATCCCCAGCTACGCAGTGCAGCCCTGGGGGGGGCAAGGGTCTTGCTCAGTGCATGTTTTTTGGAATGTGGGAGGAAACCAGAGTACCTGGAGGAAACACACACACACACACACACACACACACACACACACACACACACACACACACACACACACACACACACACACACACGGAGAGGACATGAACCCCACATAGGCAAGGCAAATGTATTTATAGAGCACCATTCAAACACGGTCCTGAACAGAAACACTTTAGAAGACATAAGAAATATATCAATAAAAGAAATACATTAAAGCTTTAAAAGAAGTAAAAGAAATACATTAAAACAAACATGGAAGCTTTACCAGGAGCATAAACTAGCTATCAGAGGACTATCAGGAGGTGAAGCTCCTGGACTGGGACCTCCACCCTTTCTGGGACTCCAGACAAAGTCTCTGCTCACATTCCTTCTTCGGGGTACAAGGAAAATACAACCTTGTAATTAATACCTGGAATTAAGTTTCTTTCATTAAGTACAAAGAGTAAAACTGCCGAATTCTTTTGTTAGGTACGAAGACCAAAACCTGTGTATAAATACATGAAACCCAAGTACTAATATACCTTCTCTGGCACGTTTATGATTAAATCATAATTGTCATAAAAGTGAATATTTAAATTTGGAATACACTCTTTCATCACAGTTAGTGGTTGTGGTCAGTTCAGGGGATTTACAAACAGCATAAAAAGTCGCATAATTAAGAGATTTATTAAGACTAGTTTACTAAGTAAGTAAAGTCTATTGTTGATTCTACATCCTGTACATCTAGGAATGTTTTAAGTCCTGATTTGAAAGAAGTGAGTGTGTCAGCAGTCTTCAGGTGTTCAGGAAGTTTGTTCCACAGGTGAGGAGGTAGGAACTAAAAGCTGCTTCACCTTGTTTCTTCTGACTGTAGGAACAGTGAGTCAACCTCTTCCTGATGACCTCAGAGGTCTGGAGCTTTGATCTCCTACAAGTCAATCTGAGATGATTTAGGCCGAGACCCTTCAAAGCTTTCTAGAGCAGTGTGTTGGAGTGTGTTGGAGAGCTGTGTACTTTGTGTACTCTGTAGTACCTCTGGAGCTGGACAGTGTAAAGACTTTGTGTGCAGAGGGTGGAGAGGGTGGAGAGGGTGGAGGCTGCATGTTGGGGGTCTGAGCTGGAGAACAATGTGGGTTAGTGCTGCTCAGTCTAACAGGAGAACATCTGCCAGATTAGACAGAACATCTTTGGGTGGAGGCTCAGGGGTTCCAGTCGTAATGCCTGAGCTCCACCCACTGACTCTGTCTGATCGGGCTCATTTGATGGTGCAATAGGAGGGACATCATTCCAAGA
>NW_028292290.1:52500-75000 GCF_963383615.2 Lipophrys pholis
ATAGAACAGTCTGTAGGGGAACAGTCGGTGGAACAGTTGGTAGAGAAACAGTCGGTAGGAGAACAGCCGGTAGGAGAATAGTCGGTAGAACAGCCAGTAGAACAGTCGGTAGAACAGTTGATAGAACAGTCGATAGAGCTGCCAGGGACATTTCCGCTCTGGTGTTGTGTCGGTGGTTGTTGGTGTCCGAACGCTCTGGACGAGGACGGAGGAGAAACTTACCTGCGTGTGGAGCTGCATCATGTCTGCTTCTATTTTCATGTTGGAGTCCTTCAGGTCTTTGATTTCATGATCCAAATGCTGCACGTCCTCTTTGTTTTCAACACCTGGTGAAAAGCAGAACCTGGGTTAGTGGGGGCGGGGCCAGGGGCGGGGCCAGGGGCGGGGCCAGTTCTCGCAGAGCGTGCTGCTCACCGCTGCTGGCTCTCAGTTTGATGGTCATCTCCTCGTCCGAGTGCTTCTTCTTGATGCTCTGAGCGTTCAGCGGGCAGCCCGACAAGCTGGGTCACAAACCACAGCAGAGATTAGTCAGCACGCTGCGAGCGGCGGCGGCGGCGGCAGGCGGGATGGCGGACTCACCTTCTGTGCGTGGCGAACACGTTGTTGGCGTGCCCCAGCCCGTTGCAGCCGGGAAGCGGGCAGTGCGGCAACTCCTGCTTGTTGCTCTTCCAGGCGAACGGTGGCCCGTTCACACACGACTCTTTCTGGCGCGAGGCGGCGAGCGGGCAGCTGGCGGCGCTGCGGTGCGAGGTGTACTTCCCCGAGACGTGACCCTGTCCATCGCAGCCCAACACCGGACACCTGCCGAGCGATAGTCTGTTAAAACCTGCGGACAGGAGCTCACACTCACTCAGCTGACAGCTCAGTACAGGTTCCTACAATTCATCAGGACAGTAAAGTACAACAAAGTACTGCAATGAACGGGTGAATATGACTACTGATGGGCTGTTATATATAGTGAAATCCATTCACCAGTACAGTAAACTACAGTAAACTACAGTAAACTACAGTAAACTACAGTGAACTACAACAAATGACCACAGATTACAACAAACTAATTATTACAATAAAGCTACTTCCTTTTCAGGCATGTTAATCAGATATATGAGGTGTGTGTGTGTGTGTGTGTGTGTGTGTGTGTGTGTGTGTGTGTGTGTGTGTGTGTGTGTGTGTGTGTGTGTGTGTGTGTGTGTGTGTGTGTGTGTGTGTGTGTGTGTGTGTGTGTGTGATTAAGTGCTGGTGATGCAGTCAGATCGGGTCTTTGCCACAATGCAGTGAAAGAACAACCAGCAGAGAGTGTGTGGGTGTGGGGGGGGGGGTGGGGGGGGGGGGGGGGGGGTGTTGGGGGGTGTTGCGGTGTTGAGAGGTTTGGGGGGTGTGGGGGGGTGTTGGGGGGGTGTGGGGGGGTGGGGGGGGGTGGGGGGGGTGTTGCGGTGTTGAGAGGTTTGGGGGGTGTGGGGGGGTGTTGGGGGGTGGGGGGGGGGGGGGGGGTACATATGTCACATGCCTGAAATGAATGAATAAATAAAAGACAAAAACTACAACCAACAAATTACTACAATTAATTATTACAATGAACTACAAATTCTAACAAAACGACTACAAATACTTCATGATTACTAGAATCAACAAGCTGCAGGTCGACGTAACGATGCAGTGAGACGGTGGAGGAGAGCCAATCAGCTGTTAACCAATCAGCTGCTAACTAATCAGCTGCTAACCATCAGCTGCTAACTAATCAGCTGCTAACCAATCAGCTGCTAACTAATCAGCTGCTCTGACCCTCTGTGGTCCACCACTCTGACCCTCTGTCATGGAATGTTACGTTACATTATGGAACGTTATGGATCATTACGTTACATTATGGAACGTTATGGATCATTACGTTACGTTATGGATCATTATGTTACGTTATGTTACGTTATGTTACGTTATGGATCATTACGTTACGTTATGGATCATTATGTTACGTTATGGATCATTATGTTACGTTATGTTACGTTATGTTACGTTATGGATCATTATGTTACGTTATGTTACGTTATGTTACGTTATGTTACGTTATGGATCATTATGTTACGTTATGTTACGTTATGGATCATTACGTTACGTTATGGATCATTATGTTACGTTATGGATCATTATGTTACGTTATGTTACGTTATGTTACGTTATGGATCATTATGTTACGTTATGTTACGTTATGTTACGTTATGTTACGTTATGGATCATTATGTTACGTTATGTTACGTTATGTTACGTTATGTTACGTTATGTTACGTTATGGATCATTATGTTACGTTATGTTACGTTATGTTACGTTATGTTACGTTATGGATCATTATGGATCATTACGTTACGTTATGGATCATTATGGATCATTATGTTACGTTATGGATCATGGTGGAGCTTATATGCTTTAATATTCTACTTTATTGTTGTTGTTCGTTTGCTGTTTTTATAATTTTCAATAATGGGTTTATTATTATGTTATTTATGTTTTTATATGGACCTAAGAGTCTGCAAAAGATTCATTGATTGAAAATTACAACAATTAATTCATTATTACAATAAACTACAACAAATCACTACCATGAATTCATTAATACAATAAACTATAACACATTAGTTCAATCTATTCATCATTATGATAAACTACAACAAATTACTACTTTTAATTCATTATTACAATAAACTACAGCAAATCATGAGGTAATGACCCTAACCCTAAATGACTAAAAATGATCACAAATTACTGCGATCTGCCACAAATTATTGGAAATCACCACAGATTAATTAAAACAAACTACTTCAATTACTAAAACAAATAACTACAAGTGACAATAGATTCCAAGCTAAAACAAGTCAGTACAAATTACCACAGATTACAACGAATAACAACAAAATAGGACAAATTACGATAATTACTGCAATAATGCACAACCATTATTATTATAATATTTATTCCTACAGTATTTATGATTGTACAGTAATGTGTAAGTACATACATTTAACGATGTATATTCCTTTTTTTTACTCGCAGTGCCACATTCCTGCAAACCACTACAGATTCCTGCAAACTACAAGAAATAACTACAAACAAGTGTTGTTAAAGTCGACTGTAACTACAGACAACAACTAAGAACTACAGCAAACCAGTCAACTGCAACACCGACTAATGAACACTGAATAAATACCAAACACATAATCCCGGCAAAATCTACTACAATCTGACTTTATGAAAATACAAATACCTTGAACTGGAAATACCACAAGTAGCTGCACGTAACGATGTAAATAACAAACTACAACGTTCCATGAGAAGTTGAAAATAGTTTGTTTCTGAATTTCATGAGCATCAATTTTACTATGGAGGGAATTTATGTTTTGTTGTTTATTGTGTTCTTAAAATCAGAATTCATACATTTTCTGTTTCGTCAATTGTTGGAGAAAAACTTTATGGTCATTAAAAAGATAAAAATCTTCTCTGAGATGATGAAAAATAATCTTTGGATTAACGGCAGGAAGATTTGTTCCATTACGCTGATTAATCCTGCAAACGCCGATTAAACATGAAGTCTGGGATCAAATAATCACATTAGCAGGAAGTTGTAATCTGTAAACTTGCTCCGTATGCACACTGGGCGGCGTGCACACTGGGCGGCGTGCACACTGGGCGGCGTGCACACTGGGCGGCGTGCACACTGGGCGTGAGGCGGCGTGCACACTGGGCGGCGTGCACACTGGGCGGCGTGCACACTGGGCGGCGTGCACACTGGGCGTGAGGCGGCGTGCACACTGGGCGGCGTGCACACTGGGCGGCGTGCACACTGGGCGGCGTGCACACTGGGCGGCGTGCACACTGGGTGGCGTGCACACGAGGCGAGAGGCGGCGTGCACACTGGGCGGCGTGCACACTGGGTGGCGTGCACACGAGGCGAGAGGCGGCGTGCACACTGGGCGGCGTGCACACTGGGCGGCGTGCACACTGGGCGTGAGGCGGCGTGCACACTGGGCGGCGTGCACACTGGGCGGCGTGCACACTGGGCGTGAGGCGGCGTGCACACTGGGCGGTGTGCACACGAGGCGAGAGGCGGAGTGCACACTGGGCGGCGTGCACACTGGGCGGCGTGCACACTGGGCGGCGTGCACACTGGGCGTGAGGCGGCGTGCACACTGGGCGGTGTGCACACTGGGCGTGAGGCAGCGTGCACACTGGGCGGTGTGCACACGAGGCGAGAGGCGGCGTGCACACTGGGCGGTGTGCACACTGGGCGGCGTGCACACCAGGCGGCGTGTGCACTGGGCGGCGTGTGCACTGGGCGGCGTGGACATGACGCGAGAGGTGGTGTGCACATGAGGCGGTGTGTGCACTGGGCGGCGTGCACACCAGGCGAGAGACAGCGTGCACACAAGGCAGCATGTGCACTGGGTGGCATGCACATGTAGCGGTGTGCACACGGGTGGCGTGCACACGGGTGGCGTGCACACGAGGCGACGGAAAACAGCCTCTCATTGCGAGTTTGCTGGCTGCGTTTGCAGCGCCACTTCCTGCAGGTCAGTAATGGAGTGACATGAATTACACATAATTGTGGAGCGCCCCCCCCCCCCCCCCCCCCGCCTGCGAGAGAAGGTAATTTGGGGGCGGCTCACCCTTTCCATCATTGATAAAGGTCAAAGGTCGACTGAGATGATCCAAATGGTGTGTGTGCTTCAAAAAGCCTGTTTCAGCGTTGTGTTGCAGCACTTAGAGGACAAAACAACAGTGCAGGTACAGCCGGACAATAGAGCGCCATATGGCCCAGTGTGTAGCACCCCCCCCCACCCTCACCCCCCCCACCACCACCCCTCCACCACCACCATGTGCATCAGATCTATTCCCGTCTAATTCCTAAGCCTGCGACCTGGCATTAGTAATTACAAAGAACAGCGAGTGTCCAGATGTAGAAGCAAACACAGCTCAGGTTTGTGACTTTGGATTTAAACTGGGAATCAATCCCATTATTTTGGTTCCAATCACCATTTGTTCTGTGATTAAAGCTGCAGAGGATTCGCTCTTTTCTTCTCTTGTCAGAAAGCAGGAAAACCACCGCTAATCCTCAGAAACAATTCACTAATGTGGCACTCGGGCTGGCCAATCACAGCGGCTCTTACTTCAGCTCCGGCTCATCCTTGTCGTCCTTGTTGGTTGTGAACTTCAACCCTCCTTTCCTGGCTCGAGGGCACCCGGACAGGCTGCAGGAACCACAGCAGTCACACCCGTCAGTAGCAATGCAGTATTGGGTCAAACAATCAATAACGAGTCACACGAGTCAGTGACGAGTCAGTACTGAGTCAGTGACGAGTCAGTGACGAGTCAGTACTGAGTCAGTAACGAGTCAGTACTGAGTCAGTGACGAGTCAGTACTGAGTCAGTAACGAGTCAGTACTGAGTCAGTCACGAGTCAGTGATGAGTCAGTGACGAGTCAGGAGTCAGTCCTGAGTCAGTCACGAGTCAGTACTGAGTCAGTAACGAGTCAGTGACGAGTCAGTGATGAGTCAGTGACGAGTCAGTACTGAGTCAGTAACGAGTCAGTACTGAGTCAGTAACGAGTCAGTACTGAGTCAGTCACGAGTCAGTGACGAGTCAGTGATGAGTCAGTGACGAGTCAGGAGTCAGTCCTGAGTCAGTCACGAGTCAGTACTGAGTCAGTAACGAGTCAGTGACGAGTCAGTGATGAGTCAGTGACGAGTCAGTACTGAGTCAGTAACGAGTCAGGAGTCAGTAATGAGCCAGTAACGAGTCAGTGACGAGTCAGTAACGAGTCAGTACTGAGTCAGTAACGAGTCAGGAGTCAGTAATGAGCCAGTAACGAGTCAGTGACGAGTCAGTGACGAGCCAGTAACGAGTCACTGACGAGTCAGGAGTCAGTAATTAGTCAGTAACGAGTCAGGAGTCAGTAATTAGTCAGTAACGAGTCAGGAGTCAGTAATGAGCCAGTAACGAATCAGTGACGAGTCAGTGACGAGTCAGTACTGAGTCAGTAACGAGTCAGGAGTCAGTAATGAGCCAGTAACGAGTCAGTGACGAGTCAGTACTGAGTCAGTAACGAGTCAGTGACGAGTCAGGAGTCAGTAATGAGCCAGTAACGAGTCACTGACGAGTCAGTACTGAGTCAGTAACGAGTCAGGAGTCAGTAATGAGCCAGTAACGAGTCAGTACTGAGTCAGTAATGAGTCAGTGACGAGTCAGGAGTCAGTAATTAGTCAGTAACGAGTCAGTGACAATGCAGTAGCAAGTCACACAAGTCAGTAACAAGTCAGACATCAAACCCCGCACAGCCCATCAAATCATGTTAAATCATGATGAATCATGTTAAATCATGATGAATCATGTTAAATCATGATGAATCATGTTAAATCATGATGAATCATGATGAATCATGTTAAATCATGATGAATCATGTTAAATCATGATGAATCATGTTAAATCATGATGAATCATGATGAATCATGTTAAATCACATGGAAACATTAAAATCCTTGAAAAGAAGAGAAACAAACCTTCTCATGTGACTTTGTTTAAAGTTTCACTCTGAATCCAAAACAAAACTTCTTTTAACTCTAAAGTTTATTCAACTTAAGTTACAGGTAATTATTATTAATATACACTCAGTCCTTATATATTATCTAACGTGTGTTCATAAACTATTTGACTTGCTTAAACTTGCATCTTTCAATGGTTTGAAGTGAAAAATGTTTAGAGATGAAAATAATCCCCAGATTAGTCAGATTATTTGTAATCCAGTCAAACGGGAAACCAGATGTTGACGAGCTGAACGATATTTTAAGATTCACCCTCGGCTTCACCGTCGGTTTGGAGGACATGAATGACATGTCTCTGTTTGTTCAGACTTGTTTTCAGCTCGTCTGCCTGACGAAGGATCAGATCGTTTCTCTGGTCCGACAAGTCGCCGACGATTTGAGCTGAAGTGAAGCGTCGTCACTCCGTTCTAGTCACGCTAACTTTTCTTTCATCAACTAGTCCAAATTCAAACGATTCATATGATTTGGGAAGGTTGTGGAAGTTATGAGGAAGAAAAACAACAATCGTCCCGTGAAGAGAAAATCTGTGATTTCATGGATTTTCATTTTTTTCTCTGTGAAGTTGAGGTGAAGAAATCAAACGGATCCTTCTGGAATAATGTCGTCTAAAGAAGAACGTCTGAACAGATGAACAACCAGGAAAGGACCAGGAAACTAGGAAATGACCAGGAAAGGACTGGGAAAAGACAGGGACATTACCAGGAAATGACCGGGACATTACCATATGACTGGAAAACAACCAGGAAATGACTGGGAAAAGACAGGGACATTACCAGGAAAAGACAGGGACATTACCCAAACACGACCAGGAAACAAGGAAATGACCAGGAAATAGTCAGGAAACATGGAAACTACCAGGAAATGACCAGGAAATGACCAGGAAAAAACTAGTAAATAAACAGGAAACAAAGAGATAACAACCAAAAATGACCAGGAAATGACCAGGAAATGACCAGGAAATGACCAGGAAATGACCAGGAAATGACCAGGACCCCAACAAGAGACGAAAAGGCCAGAAAATATTTATCCACTTTTGATAAAAGCGAAATAAAAATGTGATAAAGATCTTTGTCTGGTGGATGACTGACTGACTGACTGACTGACTGACTGACTGACTGACTGACTGACTGACTGACTGACTGACTGACTGACTCGCTGACTGACTGATTGACTGACTGACTGACTGACTGACTGACTGACTCGCTGACTGACTGACTGACTGACTGACTGACTGACTGACTGACTGACTGACTGACTGACTGACTGACTGACTGACTGATTGACTGAAGGAAGGATTATGAATTGAAAGAAGGTTGTACCTCCTGTGTGAAGCGTAGTTGCCAGTTACATGTCCGGATCCATCACATCCAAGTGTGGGACACCTGCAGGAGCACACACACACACACACACACACACACACACACACACACACACACACACACACACACACACACACACACACACACACACACACACACACACACACACACACACACACACACACCCCTGTTTGGACTGGGTTGAGGCGGGGAGGAGTGAGCAGCTCTGCAGAGTGAACTCTACCTGAGTTCCTGAGAGTTTGCTGCCATCAGAGATTTGAGGGTTTTATCAGCCAGAGGACATCCAGACACACTGTGGAGGAGAAGTTACAGTTACTCTCTCATTCACCCCGTCACTCCTCAGCCCGTCACTCCTCAGCCTGTAGCTTCTCTTGGTCACTCCTCACACACCCCATCCTCATCGTCATGGTGTGTGTGAAGATGCATAATTAGGAATCATACATGAATTATTGTTCAGAACATAAATTATTTTATGATGATAATTTGTGTCATTGGGGAAACGTGGCATTATTACCTCACATTAATAATAATATTAACCCCCCCCCCCCCCCCCCCACCAGGTGGTCCTGTACCTGCGGTGTGAAGCGTAGTTCCCGGTCACATGTCCGCTGCCATCACAACCCGGAGTGGGACAACTGGAGGAGACAGAACACGGACCAGGTCTACACGGAGCTACAGAGTAGGTCTACACAGGTCTGAGCTGGTCTACAGAGACATGGGGCCTATACTACGACTCTGGTTTTCTCTTATCCAGGTAACTTTAGGATTAACACTGCTTTTCTATTCTGGATTAACATCAGGATTAACTCTGGTTTTCTCTTATCCAGGTAATTTTAGGATTAACTCTGGTTTTCTATTCTGGATTAACATCAGGATTAACTCTGGTTTTCTCTTATCCAGGTAATTTTAGGATTAACTCTGGTTTTCTATTCTGGATTAACATCAGGATTAACTCTGGTTTTCTCTTATCCAGGTAATTTTAGGATTAACTCTGGTTTTCTATTCTGGATTAACATCAGGATTAATCCTGGTTTTCTCTTATCCAGGTAACTTTAGGATTAACGCTGGTTTTCTATTCTGGATTAACATCAGGATTAACTCTGGTTTTCGTTTATTGAGGTAACTTCAGGATTAACTCTGGTTTTCTCTTATCCAGGTAATTTTAGGATTAAATCTGGTTTTCTATTCTGGATTAACTTTCAGGATTAACTCTGGTTTTCTATTTTGGATTAACTTCAGGATTAACTCTGGTTTTCCCTTATCAAGGTAACTTTAGGATTAACACTGCTTTTCTATTCTGGATTAACATCAGGATTAACTCTGGTTTTCTATTTTGGATTAACTTCAGGATTAACTCTGGTTTTCCCTTATCCAGGTAACTTTAGGATTAACACTGCTTTTCTATTCTGGATTAACATCAGGATTAACTCTGGTTTTCTCTTATACAGGTAATTTTAGGATTAACTCTGGTTTTCTATTCTGGATTAACATCAGGATTAACTCTGGTTTTCTCTTATCCAGGTAACTTTAGGATTAACGCTGGTTTTCTATTCTGGATTAACATCAGGATTAACTCTGGTTTTCGTTTATTGAGGTAACTTCTGGATTAACTTCAGGATTAACTCTGGTTTTCCCTTATCAAGGTAACTTTAGGATTAACTCTGGTTTTCTATTCTGGATTAACTTCAGGATTAACTCTGGTTTTCTCTTATCAAGGTAACTTTAGGATTAAGTCTGGTTTTCTATTCTGGATTAACTTTCAGGATTAACTCTGGTTTTCTATTTTGGATTAACTTTAGGATTAACTCTGGTTTTCTCTTTTCAAGGTAATTTTAGGATTAAATCTGGTTTTCTATTTTGGATTAACTTTAGGATTAACTCTGGTTTTCTATTCTGGATTAACTTTCAGGATAAACTCTGGTTTTCTATTTTGGATTAACTTTCGGATTAACTCTGGTTTTCTATTCTGGATTAACTTTCAGAATTAACTCTGGTTTTCTATTTTGGATTAACTTTCGGATTAACTCTGGTTTTCTCTTTTCAAGGTAACTTCAGGATTAACGCTGCTTTTCTATTCTGGATTAATTTTAGGATTAAATCTGGTTTTCTATTCTGGATTAACTTCAGGATTAACTCTGGTTTTCTTTTATTGAGGTAACTTCAGGATTAACTCTGGTTTTCTATTCTGGATTAACTTCACGATTAACTCTAGTTTCCTTTTATTGGGGTAACTTCAGGATTAACTCTGGTTTTCTATTCTGGATTAACTTCAGGTTTAACTCTGGTTTTCTCTTTTCGAGGTAACTTTGGGAATAACTCTGGTTGTCTATTCTGGATTAACATCAGGATTAACTCTGGTTTTCTATTCTGGATTAACTTCAGGAATAACTCTGGTTTTCTCTTTCCAAGGTAACTTTAGGATTAACTCTGGTTTTCTATTCTGGATTAACTTCAGGTTTAACTCTGGTTTTCTCTTTCCAAGGTAACTTTAGGATTAACTCTGGTTTTCTATTCTGGATTAATTTTAGGATTAAATCTGGTTTTCTATTCTGGATTAATTTCAGGATTAACTCTGGTTTTATATTTTGGATTAACTTCAGGAATAACTCTGGTTTTCTCTTTCCAAGGTAACTTTAGGATTAACTCTGGTTTTATATTTTGGATTAACTTCAGGATTAAATCTGGTTTTCTATTCTGGATTAACTTCACGATTAACTCTGGTTTTCTCATATCCAGATAACTTCAGGATTAACTCTGGTTTTCTCTTATCCAGGTAATTTTAGGATTAACTCTGGTTTTCTATTCTGGATTAACATCAGGATTAATTCTGGTTTTCTCTTATCCAGGTAACTTTAGGATTAACGCTGGTTTTCTATTCTGGATTAACATCAGGATTAACTCTGGTTTTCGTTTATTGAGGTAACTTCAGGATTAACTCTGGTTTTCTCTTATCCAGGTAATTTTAGGATTAAATCTGGTTTTCTAGTCTGGATTAACCTTCAGAATTAACTCTGGTTTTCTATTTTGGATTAACTTCAGGATTAACTCTGGTTTTCCCTTATCAAGGTAACTTTAGGATTAACACTGCTTTTCTATTCTGGATTAACATCAGGATTAACTCTGGTTTTCTATTTTGGATTAACTTCAGGATTAACTCTGGTTTTCCCTTATCCAGGTAACTTTAGGATTAACACTGCTTTTCTATTCTGGATTAACATCAGGATTAACTCTGGTTTTCTCTTATACAGGTAATTTTAGGATTAACTCTGGTTTTCTATTCTGGATTAACATCAGGATTAACTCTGGTTTTCTCTTATCCAGGTAACTTTAGGATTAACGCTGGTTTTCTATTCTGGATTAACTTCAGGATTAACTCTGGTTTTCTATTTTGGATTAACTTTAGGATTAACTCTGGTTTTCTCTTTTCAAGGTAATTTTAGGATTAAATCTGGTTTTCTATTTTGGATTAACTTTAGGATTAATTCTGGTTTTCTATTCTGGATTAACTTTCAGGATAAACTCTGGTTTTCTATTTTGGATTAACTTTAGGATTAACTCTGGTTTTCTATTCTGGATTAACTTTCAGAATTAACTCTGGTTTTCTATTTTGGATTAACTTTCGGATTAACTCTGGTTTTCTCTTTTCAAGGTAACTTCAGGATTAACGCTGCTTTTCTATTCTGGATTAACTTTAGGATTAAATCTGGTTTTCTATTCTGGATTAACTTCAGGATTAACTCTGGTTTTATTTTATTGAGGTAACTTCAGGATTAACTCTGGTTTTCTATTCTGGATTAACTTCACGATTAACTCTAGTTTCCTTTTATTGGGGTAACTTCAGGATTAACTCTGGTTTTCTATTCTGGATTAACTTCAGGTTTAACTCTGGTTTTCTCTTTTCGAGGTAACTTTGGGAATAACTCTGGTTGTCTATTCTGGATTAACATCAGGATTAACTCTGGTTTTCTATTCTGGATTAACTTCAGGAATAACTCTGGTTTTCTCTTTCCAAGGTAACTTTAGGATTAACTCTGGTTTTCTATTCTGGATTAACTTCAGGAATAACTCTGGTTTTCTCTTTCCAAGGTAACTTTAGGATTAACTCTGGTTTTATATTTTGGATTAACTTCAGGATTAAATCTGGTTTTCTATTCTGGATTAACTTCACGATTAACTCTGGTTTTCTCATATCCAGATAACGTCAGGATTAACTCTGCTTTTATATTCTGGATTAACTTCAGGATTAAATCTGGTTTTCTATTCTGGATTAACTTCATGATTAACTCTGCTTTTCTATTCTGCATTAACTTCGGGATTAACTCTGGTTTTCTGTACTGTGGCGCAAGTTCACTTCTCACCTGGAAAATCACTGTGGTGACTGACTGATCCTCTAACCTGCTCTGGAGCAGGTTTGTGTTCTGGATCAGCGATCAACCAGTATAAACACTTCGCCTCCTGACCAATCACATCCCTTGGAAAATGACCCACCCAGTGATAGGATCCTGATTGGTGTGTGGATAGTGGGAGGAGCTTAGGGAAAGATCAATCCTTTTGACTGAACCCAATAAATCCTGGTCACTGAGCTTTGAAGGAGGTTCTGGTTCTGGTTCTGGTTCTGGTTCTTCACTTGTTCCAGGTCTGTTTGGCTCCACGAGGGTTGATCTGGAATAATGAGCTTAATAATAATGCTGACGCTGACAGAACTGCAGAACCATGAATTAATGGAAGCAGAACTTCTCCTGTCGTCACGGTGATGAATTAATATTCCAACAGGAACCACACTCACACGGAGGAACCTCCGCCTCAGAACCTCCGCCTCAGAACCTCCGCCTCAGAACCTCCGCCTCAGAACCAGTGGAGGTAAAATGTAAAGTAAAAGCAGAGCAGTGAGGAAGCTCTGCCTGGAACCGTTCTGCTGGGATAAAGTGAAAGTAACTCTGGTTCTATTGTCCCATGAATTAATCTGCTCTAATCTCACCAAGTCAGCATTAACTAGTCAGGAAGGTTCTGGTTCTGGCTGCAGCAGCAGTTTTGCTTTGAGCTGCTGGATGGGTTGGAATTCTTCATAATCTCAGAGATTAACTGCTCCTCTATGGTAAAGTCAGCTGCTCTGCAGGGTTTCTCCCTCTGTGATTGGTCACACGCTGCAAGCTCCGCCCCTTTCATGTGAACGCTTTGATCCTGAAGGGAAACTCTGGTTGAACTAGTGAGTTGATAACCTGCTTCCTGTTAATGCTGATCAGGATCCAGAATGTCTGGGTTAGTTAATCTAGGTAACAGAGATATCCTGGTATGTTAATACAGGTAACAACGATATCCTGGTATGTTAATCCAGATAACAGAGATATCCTGGTATGTTAATCCAGGTAACAGATATATCTAGGAATGTTAACCCAGGTAACGGAGATATCCTGGTATGTTAATCTAGGTATGTTAATCCCGGGTTGTAGCATAGATCCTTGTTTACATTTACTCTCATTCTTCCACCAGAGAGACGAGTTAGTAGAGCAGAAAGTTTAGTTTGGTGGAGGAACTACAGGAGCTGGGTGGAGCTGCTACAGGTGGAGGAGGAACTCACATGTGTGCTCCACCCTCCTACGGGTGGAGGAGGGACTCATGCTCCACCTGAACCTGCAGACGTAGCAGGTACACACAGAGTGAAGACACCTGCACAGGTGAGGCTGCAGCTTCACGACTCGAATCATCAACTCAACAAATAACAATCAGCACTGATCCTCAGAGTCTCATACATGATGAATCATCACATCACCTGAAATCATCCTCTGTCCAGTGTGTGTGTGTGTGTGTGTGTGTGTGTGTGTGTGTGTGTGTGTGTGTGTGTGTGTGTGTGTACCTGAGCAGCTCCTTCTTGGCGTCTCGCAGTAGCTTAGCCTTGGGGCTCATCAGGCCATCGGCCTGAAACTGCTGCTCGTCCAATGAGAGCTGATCGTAATCCTCCTGCAGTCAGACACGTTTTTGTTTTGTGGTAAATTCTGTCAGATGATGTTGTGACTTCACGTTGTGACTTCATGATGTGATGTTGTGACTTCACGTTGTGACATCATGATGTGATGTTGTGACTTCACGTTGTGACATCATGATGTGATGTTGTGACTTCACGTTGTGACATCATGATGTGATGTGATGTTGTGACATCACGTTGTGACATCATGATGTGATGTTGTGACTTCACGTTGTGACATCATGATGTGATGTGATGTTGTGACTTCACGTTGTGACTTCATGATGTGATGTTGTGACTTCACGTTGTGACATCATGATGTGATGTGATGTTGTGACTTCACGTTGTGACTTCACGTTGTGACATCATGATGTGATGTGATGTTGTGACATCACGTTGTGACATCATGATGTGATGTTGTGACTTCACGTTGTGACATCATGATGTGATGTGATGTTTTGACTTCACGTTGTGACATCACGTTGTGACATCATGATGTGATGTTGTGACTTCACGTTGTGACATCATGATGTGATGTTGTGACTTCACGTTGTGACAGGATCACAACATGATGTGATTTTTTGTTGTGATGTTTGATTTGATTTAAAGTTTTATTGTACATGTCTTTCACATGCACAAAAAGGAGAAGGAAGAATAAAACGAAAAAGAAGGAACAATATATCTTCATCACTTTCAAAGCATTAAATCCTACAATATAATATACTGTCAACAGTTAAGACACACCTACCACTCTAACAGTACTACTGCATGAACAAACAATCCTCATGTCATCACCAAGCAGTACACCTCGCCAGGATCAACTCTTTACATTTCTTTTTAAACTGACATTTGACCTTTAACCTCCACACACAGTTTATTCCATATTTTGATGCCAGTTTGTGACACAAAAACCTTTACGGGTGGTGAGGACTTTATGAGTTTTAAACTTTAACTCTCCTCTTAAATCAGAACATTTCTGAATGTTATCTGGTGATGAATTAATCTTTGCTTTATGAAATATTTGAATAGTTTTAAACTCCACAAGATTGATAAATTCAAAATGTTTTGATTGTGAAAAAAGTGGATTAGTGTGCTCCCTAGTGCCAACACTGTGTACACTTCTTATACAAGTTCCCTGAAAAGACTTGCCATACTGCAAAAAAGAGCAATAAGAGTACAGGGAAAAGTATTTCCCTGTACTCCCACACAGTAAGTTAGATAAGGTAGTATCAGTGTGTGGTACCGAGTATAAGGTAGTATCAGTGAGTGGTACAGAGTATAAGGTAGTATCAGTGAGTGGTACAGAGTATGAAGAGAGTTCAGCTTTGGTGTTTCTGGATATTTAGTTTTCAACTTGTTTTATTTGAGGTTTCCAGCAAAGTTTGTCATTAATCAGTAACAACATCGTTTCTATAGCGACGCCCTCTCTCTGTACTTTAGCCTGATTATTTATTTGACATTTTCCATAAATCATCAATTTTGTTTTACATAAATTTAATGACAACTTATTTTCATCAAACCATAATTACAGTTTTTTAAACTCTGAGGTGATTCATTCCAAAAGTTGCTGTAAATCCTCACCAGTTCCTAAAATACTTGTGTCATCAGCAAATAATCCAGATTTCACTTTCCAGTGCCGTTCCAGATGTGGTTGATGTTCAGTAAAAACAGTGTTGGTCCTAACACTGATCCCTGGGGGACCCCCCACAGGACCCCCATGTTCAGAGTAACAGTCTCCATCTTAACAAAGTACTTCCTGTTCTCCAAACAGCTTCTCACCCAGTTCAGTACCTCCTCCGACTCCATACCTCAGTACTTCCTCTGACTCCATACCTCAGTACCTCCTCTGACTCCATACCTCAGTACCTCCTCTGACTCCATACCTCAGTACTTCCTCTGACTCCATATCTCAGTACCTCCTCCGACTCCATACCTCAGTACTTCCTCTGACTCCATACCTCAGTACCTCCTCTGACTCCATACCTCAGTACTTCCTCTGACTCCATACCTCAGTACCTCCTCTGACTCCATACCTCAGTACTTCCTCTGACTCCATACCTCAGTACTTCCTCTGACTCCATACCTCAGTACCTCCTCTGACTCCATACCTCAGTACTTCCTCTGACTCCATACCTCAGTACTTCCTCTGACTCCATACCTCAGTACCTCCTCTGACTCCATACCTCAGTACCTCCTCCGACTCCATACCTCAGTACCTCCTCTGACTCCATACCTCAGTACTTCCTCTGACTCCATACCTCAGTACTTCCTCTGACTCCATACCTCAGTACCTCCTCTGACTCCATACCTCAGTACTTCCTCTGACTCCATACCTCAGTACCTCCTCTGACTCCATACCTCAGTACTTCCTCTGACTCCATACCTCAGTACCTCCTCAGTACCTCCTCCGACTCCATACCTCAGTACCTCCTCTGACTCCATACCTCAGTACTTCCTCTGACTCCATACCTCAGTACTTCCTCTGACTCCATACCTCAGTACCTCCTCTGACTCCATACCTCAGTACTTCCTCTGACTCCATACCTCAGTACCTCCTCAGTACCTCCTCCGACTCCATACCTCAGTACCTCCTCTGACTCCATACCTCAGTACTTTATTCATTAATGTGTCATTATTTATGGTGTCAAATGCTTTTTTTCAAATCAATGAAAACTGCAGCTGCGAGTTGTGACGTGATTTTATGACTTCATGTTGTGATGTCATATTGTGACTCCACGTTGTGACATGACGTTGTGACATGACGTTGTCACATGACGTTGTCACATGACGTTGTGACGTAATGTTGCGACATGACGTTGTGACGTAATGTTGTGACGTAATGTTGTGACATGACGTTGTGACATGACGTTGTGACATGACGTTGTGACGTGATTTTGTGACATGACGTTGTGACGTGACGTTGTGACATGACGTTGTGACATGACGTTGTGACGTAATGTTGTGACATGACGTTGTGACATGACATTGTGACGTGACGTTGTGACGTAATGTTGTGACATGACATTGTGACGTAATGTTGTGACATGACGTTGTGACGTAATGTTGTGACATGACGTTGTGACATGACGTTGTGACGTGATGTTGTGACATGACGTTGTGACGTGACGTTGTGACGTAATGTTGTGACGTAATGTTGTGACATGAGGTTGTGACATGATGTTGTGACATGACGTTGTGACGTGACGTTGTGACGTGACGTTGTGACGTAATGTTGTGACATGACGTTGTGACATGACGTTGTGACGTGATGTTGTGACATGACGTTGTGACGTAATGTTGTGACATGACGTTGTGACATGACGTTGTGACGTGATGTTGTGACATGACGTTGTGACGTGACGTTGTGACGTAATGTTGTGACGTAATGTTGTGACATGACGTTGTGACATGATGTTGTGACATGACGTTGTGACGTGACGTTGTGACGTGACGTTGTGACGTGACGTTGTGACGTAATGTTGTGACATGACGTTGTGACATGACGTTGTGACGTGACGTTGTGACGTAATGTTGTGACATGACGTTGTGACAAGACGTTGTGACGTAATGTTGTGACATGAAGTTGTGATATAATGTTGTGACATGACGTTGTGACGTAATGTTGTGACATGACGTTGTGACGTAATGTTATGACGTGAAATTGTGACATGACGTTGTGACATGACGTTGTGACATGACGTTGTGACATGACGTTGTGACGTAATGTTGTGACATGACGTTGTGACATGACAATGTGACATGACGTTGTGACGTAATGTTGTGACATGACGTTGTCACATGACGTTGTGACGTAATGTTGTGACATGACGTTGTGACATGACGTTGTCACATGACATTGTGACGTAATGTTGTGACATGACGTTGCGACATGACGTTGTGACATGACGTTGTGACGTAATGTTGTGACATGACGTTGTGACATGACGTTGTGACATGACGTTGTGACATGACGTTGTGACATGACGTTGTGACGTAATGTTGTGACGTAATGTTGTGACATGACGTTGTCACATGACGTTGTGACGTAATGTTGTGACATGACGTTGTGACGTGATGTTGTGACATGACGTTGTGACGTAATGTTGTGACGTAATGTTGTGACATGACGTTGTGACATGACGTTGTGACATGACGTTGTGACATGACGTTGTGACGTGATGTTGTGACATGACGTTGTGACGTGATGTTGTGACATGACGTTGTGACGTAATGTTGTGACATGACGTTGTGACATGACGTTGTGACATGACGTTGTGACATGACGTTGTGACGTGACGTTGTGACGTAATGTTGTGACATGACGTTGTGACGTAATGTTGTGACATGACGTTGTGACATGACGTTGTGACGTAATGTTGTGACATGACGTTGTGACATGACGTTGTGACGTGACGTTGTGACGTAATGTTGTGACATGACGTTGTGACATGACGTTGTGACATGACGTTGTGACATGACGTTGTGACATGACGTTGTGACATGACGTTGTGACGTAATGTTGTGACATGACGTTGTGACGTAATGTTGTGACATGAAGTTGTGACGTAATGTTGTGACATGACGTTGTGACATGACGTTGTGACATGACGTTGTGACATGACGTTGTGACGTGACGTTGTGACGTAATGTTGTGACATGAAGTTGTGACATGACGTTGTGACGTGACGTTGTGACGTGACGTTGTGACGTGACGTTGTGACGTGACGTTGTGACGTAATGTTGTGACATGAAGTTGTGACGTGACGTTGTGACATGAAGTTGTGACGTAATGTTGTGACAGGAAGTTGTGACGTGACGTTGTGACATGACGTTGTGACATGAAGTTGTGACGAAATGTTGTGACATGACGTTGTGACGTAATGTTGTGACATGACGTTGTGACGTAATGTTGTGACATGAAGTTGTGACGTGACGTTGTGACATGAAGTTGTGACGTAATGTTGTGACATGAAGTTGTGACGTGACGTTGTGACATGACGTTGTGACATGAAGTTGTGACGAAATGTTGTGACATGACGTTGTGACGTAATGTTGTGACATGAAGTTGTGACGTGACGTTGTGACATGACGTTGTGACGAAATGTTGTGACATGACGTTGTGACGTAGTGTTGTGACATGAAGTTGTGACGTGACGTTGTGACGTAATGTTGTGACATGACGTTGTGACGTGACGTTGTGACATGAAGTTGTGACGTAATGTTGTGACATGACATTGTGACGTGACGTTGTGACATGAAGTTGTGACGAAATGTTGTGACATGACGTTGTGACATGAAGTTGTGACGTAGTGTTGTGACATGAAGTTGTGACGTGACGTTGTGACATGAAGTTGTGACGTAATGTTGTGACATGACGTTGTGACATGACGTTGTGACATGACGTTGTGACATGACGTTGTGACGTGACGTTGTGACGTAATGTTGTGACATGAAGTTGTGACGTGATGTTGTGACATGACGTTGTGACATGACGTTGTGACATGACGTTGTGACGTAATGTTGTGACATGATGTTGTGACATGACGTTGTGACATGACGTTGTGACATGACGTTGTGACGTAGTGTTGTGACATGACGTTGTGACATGATGTTGTGACATGACGTTGTGACGTGACGTTGTGACGTAATGTTGTGACATGAAGTTGTGACGTAATGTTGTGACATGACGTTGTGACATGATGTTGTGACATGACGTTGTGACGTGACGTTGTGACGTAATGTTGTGACGTGAAGTTGTGACGTAATGTTGTGACGTGACGTTGTGACGTGACGTTGTGACGTGACGTTGTGACGTGACGTTGTGACGTGACGTTGTGACGTAATGTTGTGACATGAAGTTGTGACGTGACGTTGTGACATGAAGTTGTGACGTAATGTTGTGACATGAAGTTGTGACGTGACGTTGTGACATGACGTTGTGACATGAAGTTGTGACGAAATGTTGTGACATGACGTTGTGACGTAATGTTGTGACATGACGTGACGTAATGTTGTGACATGAAGTTGTGACGTGACGTTGTGACATGAAGTTGTGACGTAATGTTGTGACATGAAGTTGTGACGTGACGTTGTGACATGACGTTGTGACATGAAGTTGTGACGAAATGTTGTGACATGACGTTGTGACGTAATGTTGTGACATGACGTTGTGACGTAATGTTGTGACATGAAGTTGTGACGTGATGTTGTGACATGAAGTTGTGACGTAATGTTGTGACATGAAGTTGTGACGTGACGTTGTGACATGACGTTGTGACATGAAGTTGTGACGAAATGTTGTGACATGACGTTGTGACGTAATGTTGTGACATGACGTTGTGACATGACGTTGTGACGAAATGTTGTGACATGACGTTGTGACGTAGTGTTGTGACATGAAGTTGTGACGTGACGTTGTGACATGAAGTTGTGACGAAATGTTGTGACATGACGTTGTGACGTAATGTTGTGACATGACGTTGTGACATGACGTTGTGACATGACGTTGTGACGGGACGTTGTGACGTGACGTTGTGACATGACGTTGTGACGTGACGTTGTGACGTGACGTTGTGACATGACGTTGTGACATGACGTTGTGACGTAATGTTGTGACATGAAGTTGTGACGTAATGTTGTGACATGAAGTTGTGACGTAATGTTGTGACATGACGTTGTGACGTGACGTTGTGACATGACGTTGTGACGTGACGTTGTGACGTGATGTTGTGACGTAATGTTGTGACATGAAGTTGTGACGTAATGTTGTGACATGACGTTGTGACATGACGTTGTGACATGACGTTGTGACATGACGTTGTGACATGACGTTGTGACGTAATGTTGTGACATGACGTTGTGACGTGATGTTATGACATGACGTTGTGACATGACGTTGTGACGTGACGTTGTGACATGACGTTGTGACATGACGTTGTGACATGACGTTGTGACGTAATGTTGTGACATGAAGTTGTGACGTAATGTTGTGACATGACGTTGTGACATGACGTTGTGACATGACGTTGTGACATGAAGTTGTGACGTAATGTTGTGACATGACGTTGTGACATGACGTTGTGACATGACGTACAGTCACTCAGTGTGTTACAGTGGTGTGGTTGTGTAATTGGACCTCTGGTTCCTGCAGAGCGTGCCCTTTGCTGAAGTTGATGGCGATGTGACCATTCCAGCTGTCAGGGTCGCACAATGGTGGGTAGAAGGCGGGGCTTATCAGGACGGCGCCCCCTTTGGGACTGGAGGACTCGGGGGAAGACGGCATCCCGCAAGGAGCTTTCACCATCGCTTTGCTCTTCTTCATACTGAGATCCAAAGTCCCGTTTTCATCCACATCGATCAGCTTGTCCTGCACACAGCGAGCACAAGCCACAGCATCAGCTACATCAGCTCCATCACATTAGCTCCATCAGCTACACTGCATCAGCTCCGTCACATCAGCTCCATCACATCAGCTCCGTCACATCAGCTCCGTCACATCAGCTCAATCACATCAGCTCCGTCACATCAGCTCCGTCACATCAGCTCCATCACATCAGCTCCGTCACATCAGCTCCATCAGCTCCACCGTTTCAGCTCCATCACATCAGCTCCACCACATCAACTCCATCACATCAGCTTCATCAATTCCACGACATCAGCTCCGTCACATCAGCTCTACTACATTCTGCAGTATGGATCTCTTACAGTATGGATCTCTTACAGTATGGATCTCCTATAGTATGGATCTCCTACTGTATGGATCTCTTACAGTATGGATCTCCTACAGTATGGATCTCCTACAGTATGGATCTCCTATAGTATGGATCTCCTACAGTATGGATCTCCTACAGTATGGATCTCCTACAGTATGGATCTCCTGCAGTATGGATCTCTTACAGTATGGATCTCCTACAGTATGGATCTCCTATAGTATGGATCTCCTACAGTATGGATCTCTTACAGTATGGATCTCTTACAGTATGGATCTCCTACAGTATGGATCTCTTACAGTATGGATCTCCTGCAGTATGGATCTCCTACAGTATGGATCTCTTACAGTATGGATCTCTTACAGTATGGATCTCCTACAGTATGGATCTCTTACAGTATGGATCTCCTACAGTATGGATCTCTTGCAGTATGGATCTCCTACAGTATGGATCTCCTACAGTATGGATCTCTTACAGTATGGATCTCCTGCAGTATGGATCTGCGTTCATCACATACTGAAGTGATCTGTGCTCTTCTGTGTCTGTATAGTTTTCGTCCATGTGAAGATTCATTATGCTGATTGTCATTCAGCATCTGGAGAGCAGAACTTCATCCAGTCTGAAGGTGGTGGCTGGTTCCTCATCCAGTCTTCACAACATGAGGACTAATGAGTGACGGTGACATGAGGACTAATGAGTGACGGTGACATGAGGACTAATGAGTGACGGTGACGACATGAGGACTAATGAGTGACGGTGACATGAGGACTAATGAGTGACGGTGACGACATGAGGACTAATGAGTGACGGTGACATGAGGACTAATGAGTGACGGTGACGACATGAGGACTAATGAGTGACGGTGACATGAGGACTAATGAGTGACGGTGACATGAGGACTAA
>NW_028292290.1:80000-93112 GCF_963383615.2 Lipophrys pholis
GTGTGCTGTGGCGCGGTGTGCTGTGGCGCGGTGCGGTGCGGTACGCTGCGGCGCTGTGGTGCGGCGCGCTGTGGCGCTGTGGTGCGGCGCGCTGTGGCGCTGTGGTGCGGCGCGCTGTGGCGCGGTGCGGTGCGGTACGCTGCGGCGCTGTGGTGCAGCGCGCTGTGGAGTGGCGCGGTGTGCAGTGGAGTGGTGCGGCGCGCTGTGGCGCGGTGCGCTGCGGCGCTGTGGCGCGGTGCAGTGTGGAGTGGCGCGGCGCGCTGCGGTGCGCTGCGACGCTGTGCGCGGTGCGGTGTGGAGCGGTGCGGCGCTGTGGCGCGGTGCGCTGCGACGCTGTGGCGCGGTGCGGTGTGGAGCGGTGCGACGCTGTGGCGCGGTGCGCTGCGACGCTGTGGCGCGGTGCGGCGCGGAGCTCTGATCGGCAGAGGAAACAGACTAATTCAACATGTGAGACAGAAAGAGCTTAAAGATGAAGGCTGACGCTTCAGAGCCGCGGTGGAAGAAGCGGCGGCTCATTGTGAGAAACGCTGTCATGTGGCTGAATGTAAACAGCTCCGTGCAGCGAGGAGCGTAAAGCGGCTGATTATATTCTTCAAACCCTGAAGGTCCGCTCGTATCCTTAGAAACTTCTTTTCTCCACATCCCTCCAATTAGTTGCTGGAGTTTTATTTATTTCTCAATGTGTGTCGCTCGGCTTTGATTTGCAAACAGTGGCTGCAGACGGAGCTTGTGCTGCTCTGAAAAACTTAATTACTTTTTCTGTTCCTTTTGTAACGTTCCTGTTTAATGTTCAGTGTTTGTGCAGTTTATTGAAACGACTTAACAATCGCCAGCGCAGGCGAGAAACGTTAGGACACATTAGGACCAAGAAAGAAGAAGAAGAATTCAGTTTACTTGAAAAGTTTGTGAACTTTTGACTGCAGCTGAATGTAAAGAGACTCGTGTTGGAGGAGAACCGCTGCTGTGTCGTTCCCATCTGGTGACTGAAGAAACTTCTTTCTGAAGATCAAACCAGACAAATCTAAAGCCGCTGTTCCACCGCGCAGCACGTTGCGGAGCAGGAGGTTACGGTACGGCGAAGCGCACCGAGGACCAACTCAGTCTCGCGGTCCACCTGCAGGGTGGAGATCGACTCGGAGACGCGTCCAGCGAAGAACATGGAAGCGGCCTGCGGCCGGAGGAGTCGTTCTCTGTGACTCAGGTTAAACTTTCTCATTGTGAACAGCAGCGCCCAGCTCCTGCTGAAGCTCCTCCTCTTGTTCCTGCTGAAGCTCCTCCTCCTGTTCCTGCTGAAGCTCCTCCTCTTGTTCCTGCTGAAGCTCCTCCTGCTCCTGCTGAAGCTCCTCCTCTTGTTCCTGCTGAAGCTCCTCCTCTTGTTCCTGCTGAAGCTCCTCCTCTTGTTCCTGCTGAAGCTCCTCCTGCTCCTGCTGAAGCTCCTCCTCTTGTTCCTGCTGAAGCTCCTCCTCCTGTTCCTGCTGAAGCTCCTCCTCCTGTTCCTGCTGAAGCTCCTCTTGTTCCTGCTGAAGCTCCTCCTGTTCCTGCTGAAGCTCCTCCTCCTGTTCCTGCTGAAGCTCCTCCTCCTGTTCCTGCTGAAGTTCCTCCTCCTGTTCCTGCTGAAGCTCCTCCTGTTCCTGACGGAGGAGCTCCTGCTGAAGCTCCTCCTGCTGTTCCTGCTGAAGCTCCTCCTGCTCCTGCTGAAGCTCCTCCTCTTGTTCCTGCTGAAGCTCCTCCTCCTGTTCCTGCTGAAGCTCCTCCTCTTGTTCCTGCTGAAGCTCCTCCTGCTCCTGCTGAAGCTCCTCCTCTTGTTCCTGCTGAAGCTCCTCCTCCTGTTCCTGCTGAAGCTCCTCCTCCTGTTCCTGCTGAAGCTCCTCTTGTTCCTGCTGAAGCTCCTCCTCCTGTTCCTGCTGAAGCTCCTCCTCCTGTTCCTGCTGAAGCTCCTCCTCCTGTTCCTGCTGAAGCTCCTCCTGTTCCTGACGGAGGAGCTCCTGCTGAAGCTCCTCCTGCTGTTCCTGCTGAAGCTCCTCCTGTTCCTGCTGAAGCTCCTCCTCCTGTTCCTGCTGAAGCTCCTCCTCCTGTTCCTGCTGAAGCTCCTCCTGTTCCTGCTGAAGCTCCTCCTCCTGTTCCTGATGGAGGAGCTCCTCCTGAAGCTCCTCCTGTTCCTGACGGAGGAGCGTCTGTATCTCGTTAAAAGACGCGATGTTGTGTCGCGCATCGACATTTTAATTAACCAGTCAACCAGTCAGCAAAGCCGCGTATGTAAACAACAACAGGAGAGTTATGGTCGATGAAATAATTAAATATTGTGAGCAAGTCCAGAGTAACGATCCTCACGACCAATCAGCAGACGGCTGCATTGTAGCTCCTCCTCACAGACCCGTTCCTCGGTCCGGAACCTCAACGGACAGGGAGCGGGAAATCGTAGCCGGCGGTCGTGGGTTCTTCCCTACCTTCCACAACTTTTCAGTCGGACTGCGCAAAAACCCGCCCCGCCACACCCCGCCACGCTCCGCCACACCCCGCCACGCCCCGCCACGCTCCGCCACACCCCGCCACGCTCCGCCACGCCCCGCCACGCCCCGCCACGCTCCGCCACACCCCGCCACGCCCCGCCACGCTCCGCCACACCCCGCCACACCCCGCCACGCTCCGCCACACCCCGCCACGCCCCGCCACGCTCCGCCACACCCCGCCACGCTCCGCCACGCTCCGCGACGCTCCGCCACACCCCGCCACGCTCCGCCACGCTCCGCGACGCTCCGCCACACCCCGCCACGCTCCGCCACACCCCGCCACGCTCCGCCACACCCCGCCACGCTCCGCCACACCCCGCCACACCCCGCCACGCCCCGCCACGCTCCGCCACGCTCCGCCACGCTCCGCCACATAAGGTAAGGTGGAACAGCCCCTTTCTCACCTGACCACGCCCCTTTCGCACATGACCACGCCCCTTACTCACCTGCTCGCAGCACGATGTTCAACATGTCTCAACTGTTCTGAGTTTCTCACAACACCAGTTCTTCAAGAAGTAACTCGTTACCTTTTATTTGCACTAACTAAAAAAGTAACTATCATCTTCAAGAAGTAACTCGTTACCTTAACCATTCATGAAGGGACTTTAATTGTGAGGAAAGTAATAGTACTCCTGTACTTGTGTACTCCAGTACTCACTCTCGGGGGGGACTCGGACTTTGTGCGGGCAGCCCGACAGGCTGCGGTGGTGAGGGTACAGTCCAGTGACGTGACCAGTTCCATCGCATCCCGGTGTCGGACACTTGATGTCCTTCTTGTCTGTTCTGGAGGAATCTGCAGGAACAGAGACACATGAAGAAACACCAGCAGGCAGTCGCTTGTGGCTCTGGTTCTGCAGGTCTGAGTTTCATGCCAACTTGCTGAAGTTGAAGCTGAATAAATAAAACTGAGTTCATCAGAAGCAGTAGAAAGTTTCTGCATCAGACGATTTTGTTTTGACACAAAATGAATCAGTGTTGAGTTGAACGAACAATAATAATAGTTTTTATAAAGTCTTTTCTGGACACTGAAGGAGGCTTTACTTTACATTATTCAGTCACTCCTGACTGGACGCTGGTAAACCAGGAAGCCACAGCTGCTCTGGAGCAGACTGACTGAAGACAGCACCATTAACTGATCAATGTTTCCTGGGTGAGAAGAAATAATTCAAACAATATGTTTGATATTTTAATTATTTTAGGTTTTAATGAATTAGAAGCTAAAATGATAAAAAATCAAATGAAGGCTGACAAATTTCACTGTTTCATCTCAAATCTATGGAAGTTTTAAAAGAAGGCGGCTGGATGAACACATGAACCAGAGCAGGACAACAGGCGGCTGGATGAACACATGAACCAGAGCAGGACAACAGGCGGCTGGATGAACACATGAACCAGAGCAGGACAACAGGCGGCTGGATGAACACATGAACCAGAGCAGGACAACAGGCGGCTGGATGAACACATGAACCAGAGCAGGACAACAGGCGGCTGGATGAACAGGACAACAGGCGGCTGGATGAACAGGACAACAGGCGGCTGGATGTATTTATAGAGCACCATTGAAACACAAGGAAATTCCCAGAGCTTTACAAAGAAATAAAAGAATTTAAAGAAACACAGAAAAACCTTAGTTTTAAGACATAAGAAATATATTAATAAAATAAATATATTAAAGCTTTAAAAGAAATTAAAGATATAAGCAGCATTAGTTTACTAAGTAAGTAAAATCTATTGTTGATTCTACATCCTGTACATCTAGGAATGTTTTAAGTCCTGATTTAAAAGAAGGGAGTGTGTCAGCAGTCTTCAGGTGTTCAGGAAGTTTGTTCCACAGGTGAGGAGGTAGGAACTAAAAGCTGCTTCACCTTGTTTCTTCTGACTGTAGGAACAGTGAGTCAACCTCTTCCTGATGACCTCAGAGGTCTGGAGCTTTGATCTTCTACAAGTCAATCTGAGATGATTTAGGCCGAGACCCTTCAAAGCTTTCTAGAGCAGAAGGACATTCTGAAGTCCTCTGATACACAGGCAGCCAGTGGAGAGGGTGGAGCAGGGGGGAGGAGCTCCACCCTCTCTGTGGTGGGGGGAATGTGCTCCACCCTCAGTGTGGTGGTGTAATGTGCTCCACCCTCAGTGTGGTGGTGTAATGTGCTCCACCCTCAGTGTGTTGACGAGGACTCTGGCTACAGTGTTCTGAAGCAGTGAGTGTTTCTGCTGTGACATTGTTCTGACTTTGTTCTACTGTGAAGTTGTTCTACGGATGTGACGTTCTTCTGTGACGTGTTTATGCAGGTGGGACGTTTTATTGTGACGGTGTTCTGCTGTGACATTGTTCTACAGGTGTAATGTTGTTTTATTGTGACATTGTTCTGCTGTGATGTTGTTCTACGGGTTTGACGGTGTTCTGCTGTGACGTTCTGCAGGTGTGAAATTGTTTCAATGTGACATTGTTCTGCTGGGACGGTGTTCTACAGGTGTGACGTGTTCTAAAGGTGTGACGTGTTCTACAGGTGTGGTGTGTTCTACAGGTGTGGTGTGTTCTACAGGTGTGACGTGTTCTACAGGTGTGACGTGTTCTACAGGTGTGGTGTGTTCTACAGGTGTGATAGTGTTCTACAGGTGTGACGTGTTCTACAGGTGTGACAGTGTTCTACAGGTGTGACGTGTTCTACAGGTGTGGTGTGTTCTACAGGTGTGATAGTGTTCTACAGGTGTGACAGTGTTCTGCAAATGTGACGGAGTTCTGCAGGTGTGACGGTGTTCTACGGGTCTGATGGTGTTCTGCAGGTGTGATGATGTTCTACGGGTGTGACGGTGTTCTGCTGTGACGTTCTGCAGGTGTGAAATTGTTTCAATGTGACATTGTTCTGCTGGGACGGTGTTCTACAGGTGTGACGTGTTCTAAAGGTGTGATAGTGTTCTACAGTTGTGACGGTGTTCTGCAGGTGTGACGGTGTTCTACAGTTGTGATGGTGTTCTGCAGGTGTGATGATGTTCTACAGGTGTGATGATGTTCTAAAGGTGTGATAGTGTTCTACAGTTGTGACGGTGTTCTGCACGTGTGACGGTGTTCTACAGGTGTGACGGTGTTCTACAGTTGTGACGGTGTTCTGCAGGTGTGACGGTGTTCTACAGGTGTGACGGTGTTCTACAGGTGTGACGTGTTCTAAAGGTGTGATAGTGTTCTACAGTTGTGACGGTGTTCTGCAGGTGTGACGGTGTTCTACAGGTGTGACGGTGTTCTACAGTTGTGATGGTGTTCTGCAGGTGTGATGATGTTCTACAGGTGTGATGATGTTCTACAGTTGTGATGGTGTTCTGCAGGTGTGATGATGTTCTACAGGTGTGATGATGTTCTACAGGTGTGACGGTGTTCTGCAGGTGTGACGGTGCTGTGACGTGGTATAAACGGGTTTTTCCATTGGCGACTGTGGTTTGGCGGAGCGTCACTTCGTCACGCCGCCGTGGAGAGGACAGATTACGTGGAGGATTATCGCTGAGCCAGCGGCAGTGAAGAGTCGGGAAACAGGAGAGAGAGAATCCTGACAAAGTAGAGACTTTAGCAGGATTCAGAGCGACGGTTAAACTCCCCGGTGATTCTATCAAATCGCAGCGATTCATCAGAAAATCTGCTTTTTTCTTTATGACTGATTATTTCTGCCGTCACTGCCAAAAGGTTTTTAGACCTTAAGAGGATTTGGTTTCCTGATTCCGCCATCTTTGGGTCCTGTTAATGGTTTTCAACCCAATTTTACAAATCACAAGTCATCTTCACAACGAGTCTGTTTAACGAGTCTGTTTGAAAACGAGTCTGTTTAAAAACGAGTCTGTTTAACGAGTCTGTTTAACGAGTCTGTTAAAAAACGAGTCTGTTTAAAAACGAGTCTGTTTAAAAACAAGTCTGTTTAACGAGTCTGTTTAACGAGTCTGTTAAAAAACGAGTCTGTTTAAAAACGAGTCTGTTTAAAAACAAGTCTGTTTAACGAGTCTGTTTAACGAGTCTGTTAAAAAACGAGTCTGTTTCTAGGAGAGTGTTTATAGGAGAGTGTTTCTAGGAGAGTGTTTCTAGGAGAGTGTTTCTAGAAGTGTGTTTCCAGGAGAGTGTTTATAGGAGAGTGTTTATAGGAGAGTGTTTATAGGAGAGTGTTTATAGGAGAGTGTTTCTAGGAGAGTGTTCCTCGAAGAGTGTTTCTAGAGGAGTGTTTCTAGAAGTTTGTTTCTCGAAGAGTGTTTCTAGAAGGGTGTTTCCAGGAGAGTGTTTCTAGGAGAGTGTTTCTCGAGGAGTGTTTTATAGGAGAGTGTTTCTCGAAGAGTGTTTATAGGAGAGTGTTTATAGGAGAGTGTTTCTCGAAGAGTGTTTATAGGAGAGTGTTTCTAGGAGAGTGTTTCTAGGAGAGTGTTTATAGGAGAGTGTTTATAGGAGAGTGTTTATAGGAGAGTGTTCCTCAAAGAGTGTTTCTAGAGGAGTGTTTCTAGAAGTTTGTTTCTCGAAGAGTGTTTCTAGAAGTGTGTTTCCAGGAGAGTGTTTCTAGGAGAGTGTTTCTCGAGGAGTGTTTCATAGGAGAGTGTTTCTCGAAGAGTGTTTATAGGAGAATGTTTCTCGAGGAGTGTTTCTAGAAGTGTGTTTCCAGGAGAGTGTTTCTAGGAGAGTGTTTATAGGAGAGTGTTTATAGGAGAGTGTTTCTCAAAGAGTGTTTCTGGAGGAGTGTTTCTAGGAGAGTGTTTCTAGGAGAGTGTTTATAGGAGAGTGTTTATAGGAGAGTGTTTCTCAAAGAGTGTTTCTGGAGGAGTGTTTCTAGGAGAGTGTTTCTAGGAGAGTGTTTCTAGGAGAGTGTTTCTAGAGGAGTGTTTCTAGGTGTGTGCACTTTGCCCTGCCCCCATGCATTGGTACCTTTGGCTGCGGGGTAGCTGAGCTCCATTATGCGGTGGTGCCGCCGCTCGCTGGTCATGTGCTCCAGCAGGAAGCGGTCCACGTGGCGGTAGGCATCGTGGAGCACCTGCCTGTGCTCGCTCTGCAGGGCGATGGCGTGCTCCAGCCTGTGCTCGCTCTGCAGGGCGATGGCGTGCTCCAGCCTGTGCTCGCTCTGCAGGGCGATGGCGTGCTCCAGCCTGTGCTCGCTCTGCAGGGCGATGGCGTGCTCCAGCAGGCTGAGGTTCACGCTGCCACGGCTCATCTGGTGGAGGCCCAGCGTCCAGCCGTTCAGCTGCGCCATCCGCTCCACCTCCGCCTCGCCGTTGTCCTCACTCTTGCCGTCGTCGTCGCCCTCGCCGCTGAGGGCGACGGCGAGCGGTGGATACTTGAAGGCCTTGGCCTGGAAGAGGCCCCCCGCCTCCGGGTTAGGCTCCTCCTTCACGCCGTGGGTGGAGAGCTCCTCGGGCGCTCTGGACGGGCTGACCGTGGCGGATGTCAGCAGCGGTTCCCACTCGCCATCTGTCAGCTCACCGTACGGACTCCCATCCAGACTATGCCCCTCCTCCTCCTGAAGGAGGAGCTGGTTGTCCTCATCCACCGCAGGCACAGAGGGGTCGCACTCTGACGGAGGAGAACCGTTGGATGTCACGTCTGTTTGGTCCACTGCCAGGAGCCCATCTGGAACAGGAAGTGGAGAAACGATATGTCAATCAACTGGTTGACATTTCCACAAGGTTCTGATGACCACTTGGTGGAGCAGTGGTTCTTCCACTTGGTGGAGCAGTGGTTCTTCCACTTGGTGGAGCAGTGGTTGGCTCCTCGACCTCACAGCTCTAAAACAGGTTTGATTCCCGGCTCAGGTCTTTTTTTGGAGTCGCAGATCAGCAGGTTTCCTCTGTTTGTGTGTGTGTGTGTGTGTGTGTGTGTGTGTGTGTGTGTGTGTGTGTGTGTGTGTGTGTGTGTGTGTGTGTGTGTGTGTGTGTGTGTGTGTGTGTGTGTGTGTGAGAGAGACATGTTTTTATGCTGAAACATCATCTTTATCATCATCACCATCAGCACATGCAGATATTCCAACTGTTTCTTCCAATCAGAGATTACCAAGGATTAACACACACACACACACACACACACACACACACACACACACACACACACACACACACACACACACACACACACACACACACACACACACACACACACACACACTGTCTGTCTTTTTAGGTGTATGTGTACAACATGTCGCCTGAATCAAAAAACAAACTGATGTTTGCAGAAATGAAACGTGAAAAAAAAGAAATACATGATGAAGATGAACAAGGAGATGGTGATGGGATGAGGTGGGGGGTGGAGGTGAAATGAGGTGGGGGGGTGGAGGTGGAGGTGAAATGAGGTGGGGGGGTGGAGGTGAAATGAGGTGGGGGGGTGGAGGTGGAGGTGAAATGAGGTGGGGGGGTGGAGCTGAAATGAGGTGGGGGGGTGGAGGTGAAATGAGGTGGGGGGGGTGGAGGTGAAATGAGGTGGGGGGGTGGAGGTGGAGGTGAAATGAGGTGGGGGGTGGAGCTGAAATGAGGTGGGGGGGGTGGAGCTGAAATGAGGTGGGGGGTGGAGGTGAAATGAGGTGGGGGGGTGGAGGTGGAGGTGAAATGAGGTGGGGGGGTGGAGGTGAAATGAGGTGGGGGGGTGGAGGTGGAGGTGAAATGAGGTGGGGGGGTGGAGGTGAAATGAGGTGGGGGGGAGGGTTCGAGTGATCCTCTAAAGGCATGAGACACCCCGGTCATACGAGGTGATGCAGTGATTAACAGCAGGAGGTGATCACGTGGATTGATCGGAGTGAATCTGAGCTGATCCTCTTCAGCGAGCCGACGCCTGGATCCCAAAGCACAAGGAAGGATTCCATCGATGGAGAAGAAGGAGATCAGCACAGAGAATCAGCTTTATCATAATCCTCCAAAAGAGCTTTAACACACAACGCTGCTCCGCTGCACTAATGTGATGATTACTGCACCCGAGACTGTGGGACATCCAGCGGACCAACACCATGTCTGACTGTTCCTCCATCTGTTCCTCCGAATGTCGCTCAGACTGTTCCTCAGACTGTTCCTCAGACTATTTCTGACAGTCGATCGGTCTGTTCCTCCAGCTGTTCCTCTGTATGTCCCTCAGACTGTTCCTCAGACTGTCCCTCCATCTGTTCCTCAGACTGTCCCTCCATCTGTTCCTCAGACTGTTCCTCAGACTGTTCCTCCGACTGTCTCTCAGAGTGTTCCTTGCAAGACCCGGGGGGAGGGGTTATGGGGCGGGTGGATTATGAGGCTCCTGGGGGTGTAGAGTTGACTGTTCTCCGACCGGGGCCTGCGCCGGGCTTCGCTTTCCTGGGTCTGGGGGCGGGGCTGGTCCGGGGCGCGGCGGCTGGGGCCGTCTCTGCCTTACCGGGTTGGGGGGGGCGGTGGGTGGGCCTGTTCCCGGGGGTGCGGTGGGACTCGCCGCCGGGGTTGGGGGGGCTCTCGGCCCGCTCGGCCCGGGGGCCCTGCTCCGGCCTTTTCTCGGCTTGGCGGCTTGGGTCGGGGCCTGGGGCCCTGTGCCCTTTGTCCTTCTCTTGTGGGCTCCTCTTGCCTGGGGGGGATTCCTCTCTGCATTCTCCGTCGGGTGCTTTTTGGGCGGGGGCGGGGCTCTCTGGGGTGGTTCGCTGGGGTCTCCCCGGGCCTGGGGGGCTTCTGTCTGCCGGGGTGGCGGTGTCCGGGCGCGGTGGCCTCGGACCCCGGGGTGTCACCACGGGTACCCCCACAACAGTTCCGGCCACACCCAGTGGACAAGCCACACACACTCACATACACGCACACACACACACACACACTTTCACTCCTCACGAAAGGTGCTTCTGAAGTTGCTTGTTCTCTGTCATCATTTGCTCAAACTTTAAAAATCATGTTCCTCTTTTGTTGTTGCCTCTTTGTTATTTCATGTTCCTGCTTCACGTTACTGTCTAGATAGAGCTGCTCAGGCTGGTTAATCTAAGAAATCATTTTACTGTCTAGATAGAGCTGCTCAGGCTGGTTCAATCTAGGAAATCATCTTACTGTCTAGATAGAGCTGCTCAGGCTGGTTAAATCTAGGAAATCATCTTACTGTCTAGATAGAGCTGCTCAGGCTGGTTCAATCTAATAACAGTTGGAAAGTATTTGGATGAGTGTGATTATTGCAAATAATATATGTAGCACAACAAGGACATTGTATGTTATCCCCTTCCCCCCACCCCCCTCCCCCCTCCCCCCTCGACTTTCTTCTCTCTCTTCTCTTCTCTCTCTCTTTGTGCGTTCCCCCCCGGTCGTGTACGGCAGCCATGCCAGCTTCTGACGGAGAAGGCAACAGGAGGAGACTCCAGGTCTCTCCCTGTTGCAAGACCAAAAACTGTTCTGACTCCGAAGGCTCTCAATCACATCATATTGTTGGCCCAAGCTGCCGAACAGGACAAGGGAAGAAAAAAAAAAATTAAAAAAAAAAAAAAAAAAAAAAAAAAAAAAAAAAAAAAAAGAGTGTTCCTTGCTTTTTCACCGACTGCCCCTCCAATTTTTCCTGTGACTGTTCCTGACTGTCGATCTGGCTGTTCCTCCGACTGTTCCTGACTGTTGACCTGCGTGTTCCTCTAACTGTTCCTCTGGCTGTTCCTCCCACTGTTCCTGGCTGTTCCCCTGACTGTCCCTCCGACTGTTCCTCCCACTGTGCACAGCTGTTCTTCTGACTGTGCCCCCATCTGTCCCTCTGACTGTTCCTGACTGTCGATGCGACTGTTCCACCGACTGTCCCTCCAGCTGTTCCTCTGATTGTTACACAGACTTTTCCTCCGATTGTTCCAAGCTATTCCTCCGACTATCCCTCTGACTGTCCCTCTGGCTGTTCCTCCCACTCTTCCTGGCTGTTCCTCTGACTGTCCCTCCGTTCTTTCCTCTGACTGTTCCTCTGACTCTTCCTCTGACTCTTCCTCCGATTGTCCCTCTGGCTGTTCCTCTGATTGTTCCTCAGACAGTTCCTGACCGGCTGTTCCTCTGACTGTTCCTGACTGTTGACCTGAGTGTTCCTCTAACTGTTCCTCTAACTGTCCCTCCGGCTGTTCCTCCCACTGTTCCTGGCTGTTCCTCTGACTGTTCCTGACTGTCCCTCCAGCAGTTTCTCTAACTGAATTGAACTGAATTCATCTTCTGACTCATTATCATTATTTAGTGTTTTAATGACGATTGACGGTTTTACAGAAACGTGAACTAGAACCCGACGGTTCCTCTGGAGCTGAGCAGGAACCACGAGGTTCTGGAGGCTCACCAGTAAAATGAAGCTGAAATGAAATGATTTGAACATTTCTTCTTATTTCCAGAACAAAACGTCTTCAAAAGAAAAGCAATGAGTTTGAAAAGCTTCTGATCAGGTTCATCCTGTGATCAATACTCATATTATCATAACACACATGGTAGAAGGTTGTGTGTTTCATGATCAATCAGTTTTTACTTTTAAAATCAATCTTTTCCAAATCAATAAAATCAATACTTCACAGTGAAATCTGATCAGAAAAACTGTCTGATTAATAATCCAGGAGTTTTTATTAATAATAATTTATATCTTTTAACTAAAAGTTTTCATAGTCCAAAGGGTTAAGACGATGTGTGTGTGTGTGTGTGTGTGTGTGTGTGTGTGTGTGTGTGTGTGTGTGTGTGTGTGTGTGTGTGTGTGTGTGTGTGTGTGTGTGTGTGTGTGTGTGTGTTTTGTAATGAAAAGCTCGTACCTGACTTTAACAAAAAGAAGGAAAAGCAGTTGTAAACCCCCCCCCCCCCCCCCCCCCCCCCCCCCCACACACACACACACACACACTCCATCCAGCTGCAGTGTAATGAGCTGCTCACATTAAGTCTAATTATGTATCAGAGTGTGTGAGAGGCCCAACAAAGGCAAAGCCACAATTACCTTTGTTGCTTAGTTACATTGTTTAAAAATACACCAAATTACAGAAGATTATACACACACACACACACACACACACACACACACACACACACACACACACACACACACACACACACACACACACACATTGTGTTGAGGACTTTTCAGAACCTATTGTAATTTAAATGTAATGTAATATAAAATCAGTCTAAATGTAATTTATATTGAAGGTAATGTAAACATAAATATAATATAAATGGTTTCCACTGCTTGAGCAGCTCCCAAAGCGCTTGACATCGTTAGGTCTCACACACACACACCACACACACACACACAGATTTTGTGGTTCAGTTGTCTTGCTCAAGGACACTTTCACATGTGGACAGGTGGAGATGGGAAACGAACCTGCAACCTTCTGTTGGGAGGTGACCACTCAACCGATCGAGCCTGAGCTGCTCTTCATGGAGTCTATAACCCCTCGACCCTCTCTGTGACATCATCGCTCCACCTCTTGACTTATAACTCCGCCTCCCTCTCTCTTACCTCATCACCCACTTCTCCACCTACTATAACACAGTCACAGCGCCACCTACAGGCCAGGCAGATGTACTACATCGGGTTGAGTCGTTTTCATTCTAAAATTCAGCGTGAAGCTTCTCACCACAGAAAGGAACAGGAAGTGTTTACCTGCTGGAGCCTCGGCACTCTTCCTCCTCCTCCTCCTCCTCCTCATCGGCTCCTCCTCCACTTCCTCCTCCACC